>NC_132851.1:40908036-41065536 GCF_048164855.1 Canis lupus baileyi | reverse complement strand
AGATGCTTAACCGACTAAGTGGGTGACTACTTTAGATGAAGTGATTAAAGAATGACTTTGTTCAGAGTTGATATTTCAACTAAGATGTAAATGAGCAGAAGGCATCAGCCATGTGTAGAAGGGCACCTTAGAAAGAGAAAGCAAGAGCAAAGGCCCTATAATGAAAACAAGGTTTGTATTTTCTAAGAACCAAAAAGAGACTGTTTTGGCTGAAACATAATGAGCATGAAAAAGAGTGTGGAAGCATGGAGCCCAGGAGAAGGCTACTGCAGTAATCCAGCCAAAAGATGATGATGTCTCACAGCAGAAAAGTAGTAACCCAACAGCCTACCAATCATGTTAAGAAGTCACAGAGGCACCTACAGTTCAGATGTCCAAAAGTAAATCACCATCTTCTCATTAAAATACATTCTCGCTTTGGTATTCTCAATTTTAGAAATCAGTGAATCATCTATACAATCATCCAAACCAGTAACCAGCCACCATGCTTTACTTGACTCTCCTCTTTTTCCCAAATTAAATCACCAAGTCCTAATTATTCAGCTCCTAAATCTCCAGTTCATCTACTCACAAAAGCACTGCCATTAACCTAGTCTAGACTGACCCTCATTTCTAGTACTGCTCTCAGTACTTCCTCTCCTATGTGTTTTCCGGTAAAATTTTAAATAGGATCAAGTACTTCCTCTACTTAAAATACTCTAATAGATTCCCACTGCCTACAAAACAACGTCCAAACTCCTCAACAAAAACTTGATCTGACTTTACTTACTGCCTGATAGTCATCCCTTATGTTCTCAAAACTGATAATATCCCCACCAGGTCCTCTACTCACTAGTCTAAGCACACAAAATTATTTGCAGTTTTACCTTCTCCACCATTCATCACCAATACCTAATTTTCTTTTAGGTCCCTAATTAGATAACATTTCCTCATGGAAAACTTTCTCAACCACTCAAGACTCAGTTCAATATCCCTCCAAACTTCTCCTGCAGCATACAGTATTTCCTCCATCATGGTATTTACCATACAGCATTATATTCACTGAACTTTGTGTTAGTAATTTTCTGTTTTAGTAATAAGCAGAATCATTCTCATTTGCTGCCATATAAAAAGCGTACAATAAATATTTCTTTGGGGGCACCTGCATGGCTCAGTCAGTTGAGCATCTGACTCTTGATGATTTCAGCTCAGGTCATGATCTCAGGGTTGTGGAATCAAGCCCCGTGTCAGGCTCTGAGCTCAGAGCGGAATATCTGCTTATCCCTCTCCCTCTGCTCCTCCTCCTGCTCCATCTTTAAAATGAATAAATAAAATCTTTAAAAAAATAAATACTTCTGGAATAAATGAAAAAACTTTATTTTAACACTGCACAGCAGACTAGATATCCTTAAAAAAAAAAATCTTTTCAAATACATTGCTAAGCTCACAAAAAAATGTGAAGAGGGCAAAAACAAAAGGAAAGCCGAATGTCTACAGAGTAAGTGAGAACATCAAAGCTAACCTTTCCCCTGAGATTTGAGTATCTATTTCCACTGCTGCTAGGGGCATGAGAGAACAAGACTACATTCGGTTGAAGATGGGACATCTAACAAGACACCCAGAACAAAAGCTAGACAGTATAGCTGTGAACTAAAAAATATACACGCAGAAGGGAACAGCAAGAAAGCATGCCAACCTCTACTTTGGTGTTAAATAGTGGGGATGAAAAACAGAAGACTATGTATGTCAGCCCTCACACAAGTTTGCAGTCTGAATTCATGCTACCAAAGTGGTCTAAAAAACCTAGAGCAAAGAATTTTATTTTTTAGAGCAAAGAATTTAAGTTACTTTGGTCCTACGCTGTATTCTCAGCAGCTGAGGAAAAAGCAAACTCTATGCTGGAATGCATCTTCAATCCAGAGAGTCTTCAAATAGTTCCAAAATATAAAACATGGAAAACGAACAACTCTCAGTGTGGGGGGGAAATATATATATATATATAGCATCATGAATGAGGAGACAGAGGAAAAAAATAATATATAGTGAGAACGTTAAGTATCTGTTGTTGGCTCAGGTCATGATCCCAGGGTCCTGGGCTTGAGAGCCCCACATCAGGCTCCCTGCTCAGTGAGGAGTTGGCTTCTCCCTCTTCCACTCCCCCTGCTTGTGCTCTCTCGCCCTCTCTCTCTCTCAAATATATAAATCAATAAAATCTTTAAAAAAAAAAAAGGATAAGTACACAGAAATACATACCTAGTATGCAGAAATACATATAGGAAAGTTGCAGTTTACACCAAAGAAAAAGACTTTCAAAATAATCAAATTTAAAAAGCAATAACATATAAAAGACATGAGAACAAAAGCATGACATAGGACTTCTCAACAGCAACAGAAGCTGAAAAACATTAAATGTGCCTTTACCATAAAAAGATCCTCACCTAAAGGAACTTCTATAGGATGCACGTCAGACAGAAAGACCACAGAAATAAGAAAAAATGGTTAACGAAGATTTTAGAGAAATTTGAATAAATAACAATGTATACTGTATAGAAAGAAAGAGTAGAATACAAAATACTAGCCAATAAATATTATGTAAGTTAGGAGAAAGTGACCAGAATTAAAGCATTCCAAGTTCTTTATATTTTTCAGAAAAAAATGTGAACTTTTAATTTCCTTTAGACTTTAAAGTACATTGAGTATGTAACTCCCAAACAAGTGCATGTATGTGAATACATATGGGGTAGAAAGGATAATGCAATGAGAAAAAAAATTTTATTTTATTATAAAGATTCTATTAATTTATTCATGAGAGAAACAGAGACACAGGCAGAGGGAGAAGCAGGCTCCATCCATGCAGGGAGCCCGGGGCCCTAGGATCACGCCCTGGGCTGAAGGCAGCGCTAAACCGCTGAGCCACCCGGGCTGCCAGAGAAAAAAATTTCTAAAGGCAAAAAGAGATTTAAGAAAAAAACACAAGGGAGCTCATGACACAATGGCAGAAATATGCCCCAACATCAGTGGTAACAGTAAATGTAAACAGACTAAATTTCTAATTTTAAGACACAGATTATCAAATCAGGACCAAAAAAAAAGGTTAAAGTCAAAGGACAGAAAAATTTATACCAGGCAGAGATATCAAATCTGGTAAAGATATCACTTAAAAAAAAAAAAGTTGTTATATAAAAATAAAGGGTATAATTCATCAGTGTTAAGAACAACTCTAGATGTAAATGTATCTAACAACGTAACTTCAAGATATATATAAAGGAAAGACTGTCAAAAGTTACCATGACAGCTCTCACGGCTTAAAATCCTACCTTAGGAGAGAAGGAAGGTTTAGAATTAATGAACAAAATAGCTACCTGATAACTTAAAAATGAATGACAGAACACAAAGAAAGCAAGAGGCTATAATTAGGTAAGAATATATATTAATGAAATACAAAACATACAAAACAAAGTTCAAACAAAAAAATTACTACTTGGAAAAATAAGAAAATGGACACAGCTCTGGCAAGATTAATCAAGAAAATGACAAACACCATTAGGAATGGAAAAAAAAAAAAAAGGATGTAACTATATGTTCTGCTGAGAGTATACGAAGACTGTCATGAACTTGATGCCAGTAAATTTAAAATTTAGTTTAAGTGGACATACTCTCAGAGAAATTAGAAATTATCAAAACGGAGTCAGTCTAAAGTAGAAAAATTAAAAGAAATAAGCAGTTCAATAGCTTTCCACAAAGTAAGCACTAATTCAGACAATTTCGTACATAAGCTCTATCAAACGTGAGGGACAAGTAACGTTACACAAGCTGTTTCATTATACAGAGAAAGGTTATTTTAAAAGATTTATACACACCTGTTTCATCGAACGATGGTACTTTTTCCACTCTGAGAGTCTGCGACCCCTGTCCTTCTTTCTGCACGTTTGTGGAGTACGACTTCACTGGACTCAGCGCGCGAAGGTACGGATGCCCACAGCAAATCACGTGTGAAGAGCTTCTCAACGTCACTAAATTCTGCCATTCTAGGAGGAAAAAAATTAATTTCAAACAAACTCACAACAAAGATTTATACCAAATAAAAACATACCCACTATGATTAGAAAGAGTGATTCTACAGAATTACAACAAAACCTTCATTCTGCTAATACCCAAATGCCCACCGACCCCCAGGTGTATGGGGACTACGCTTTGTTAAAAAAAAAAAAAAAAAAAAAAAACTATTATACTCCTACTCTCTAATTTGTAATTTATATAGGAAACTTTTTAAATGTCTTTTTAAAAATATTTATTAGAGAGAGGGAGTGAGCAGGAGGCAGGGCAGAGGGACAAAGCTATCCTTACAGAGCCCGAGCCGGGGCTCAATCCCGGGAACCCAAGACCATGACCTGAGCTAGAGTCCGATGTTCAACCCACTGAGGGCACCCAGGCACCCCTGGAAACTTTTTAAATAATTAATTAACCAGATAAGACATTCTTATTATTCACCTCTTCTGAAAGGTCTCTAACATCTAATAGATACTTTTTATTTTGTATGCCGGCTGCATGCTCCAAGTCTGTGGGCATGATGGACTCTTCAGGGTAGAGAACTGAGGGGGGAGGTAAGGAGTGCTTCCTACTCAAAATTACCCTGTGTCCTCCTTCTGCTAGCTAGAGATTTATTCCTCTTTCATTTCACAATAAGTGAATTATATTAATCAGTCATTCATACTGTCACTGATTTTTTTTTAATCAGATAATTAGATCAACATTTGGTGAGATTCTGAAGCATATAGGAATTCTAATTGAAGGAAGAATAGACACTAATTACAAAGCACTTCAGCTGCTACATCTGGTTGACTGTGGGCTTTGGAGGGCTGAAATACAGAAGAAAAATATATTCCACACTTGCACTCAAGTGGCAGAAAAGTAAATCTATCTGCCTCTACTCTCACCGGACCCTTTCTCTCTCTCTCTCTCTCTCTCAACTATGAGTACTAGGGATCCGTGGGTGGCACAGCGGTTTGGCGCCTGCCTTTGGCCCGGGGCGCGATCCTAGAGACCCAGGATTGAATCCCACGTCGGGCTCCCGGTGCATGGAGCCTGCTTCTCCCTCTGCCTGTGTCTCTGCCTCCCTCTCTCTCTCTCTCTCTCTCTCTCTGTGACTATCATAAATAAATAAATCAACTATGAGTACTAGACTTTGAACACCTTGTGAATAATTTACATATTTTAAAGTGTTTGGTGAAATAATGAAGTTCTATCATTACAGATAGTCAAGTTTTTCTGAGTGGAGAGTTAAGCATTTAAGGGTTCAAACTTTTCTTTCTTTTCCATTTTTCCCCCTAAGCAATCTCTACGCCCAACTTAGAGATGGAACTCACAACCCTGAGATCACGAGTCATGTGTGCTCTACCAACTGAACCAGTACCAGCAGCCCAAGGGTAAAACTCTATCTGCTTAATAATGATCTTCCAAAGATGTTAATTCGTGTATGTGCATGTACAGATGTAGGCCTTCCGATATCAAGAAAAATAAACTTTTTAATGCCTCGGAGAATTCATCAGGAACCTAAGTTATCATGAATGTCAAAGGTTATTTGAAATGAAAAGCATGAAGAACATAAAACAACATAAATATTCAAGTTTCAGGCTTGAAGTTGTTTCTTTGAAAAACTTCCTGATGTCAACTTACGGTTTCACTTATTTGGCAAATAATTGTTGAAGGCCCAGTATATTCTTGGTCATTTGCCTCTATTTTTTAAAGGCTTACTCTTAAAGTAAAGCAAATATAACAACGTATCTCCTTGCACATTAAAATCTGTAGCCTACTAGCCCAATCAGCGAAGCAAGGGCTAAAGCAAATTTTCGTAAGAAACTCATCCTCCAGGAAAGCGTCTTACCACGGCCACTAGTGTTCTGACCCGTCTATTCTATCCAAACTATCTTTCCTGATTATTACCTACAAAGCCAATATGCCACCAATGCTTTTTTTCCACCGATTGATCAAATCCTTTTACAGAGATTGTGCTCAAGTGTTTCAAGAGGGATTATTCCACGTATAAAAATCCTTCCTCAGAAGATGACAATATTTCCATGACTTGATGCTAGATTTTTTTTCAAAGTTCTCCTTAGTTTTTCAAGCATTACAGAAAGTTTCAAACATATGCAAAGGTAGAAAAAACAATACAATAAATGTCCAGGTCATTGTCCACCTTTAACAATTATCAACTCATGGTGAACCTAGTCTTATCTCTACCTGCACCAATACCTCTTTGCCTCCATGTTAATTTGATGCAAATCTCAGATATAAAATAATTGGGCAGCCCGAGTGGCTCAGCGGTTTAGCGCCACCTTCAGCCCAGTGCCTGATCCTGGAGACCCGGGATCAAGTTCCACGTCAGGCTCCGTGCATGGAGCCTCTGCTTCTCCCTCTGCCTGTGTCTCTGCGTCTCTCATGAATAAATAAATAAAATCTCAAAAAAAAAAAAAAAGATATAAAATAATTCACAAGTATTTCAGTATGTAGTCTGAGACAAGAACTTTTAAAAACATAGCCAAACCACCATTACAAAAAAATACACAATACCTTAGTATCATCAAATATCCTCAATTTCCAACTGTTAGAAGTGTTATAATCTGTATTTGTGTGAACAGATCCTAGTAAGATCCACATACTATTGTTGACTGAGAGGTCTTTTAAGTCTCTTTTAAGCCACAGGATGGTTTTTGTTTGTTTGTTTTGTTTGTTTGTTTTTAAGTAGGCTCCATGCCCAGTGCAGAGCCCACTGCAGGGCCTGAACCCAAAACCCTGAGATCAAGACCCAAACTAAGATCAAGAGTCAGACACTGACTGAGCGACCCCGGTGCCCCACGATGTCTTTTTTTTTTTTTTAAAGTCTGAATTCTGCTGACTTATTTCCCATTGTATTGTTTAACCTGTTCTTTCTTATATATGTTCTATAAATCAAATGGATGTAAAGGTTTTATCTAAATTCTGATTCTTTTTATTAGAACATCACTACTTATTAAAGCAGTGACAAGTTCTGGAGGGCCTGGCTGGCTCAGTTGGTATGGCTAGCAACTCATGATCTCAGGCTCCTGAGTTTAAGCCCCATGCTGGGCATAGAACCTACATAAAAAAACAAATAATAATCTTTGATAGCTTCCTTGCTAGCTGTTCTGGAAAGTCCTTACTTAATTTTTAACTCAGTAGAATTTCAGCTATCAGCAACTTTAAAAGTACACACTTGGCATTAATGCAAGATCAAAAACTGTACAAAACTTGAAAAATACCATCTCTAATATTTTATACTCCAAAAAACAAATGGGACCACATTTGATTCAGTAAAACAAATACCTAACACACAACAATAGAAACACAACTATTTTAAAAAAGGAAACAACTATTTTTAAAGATTTTTATTCATTTATTTGACAGAGAGAGTGAGCACAAGCAAGGAGAGCAGCAGGAGGAGGGAGAAGCAGGCTTCTTGCTGAGCAGGAAGCCAGACTCAGGACTCAATCCCAGGGCTCTGGGATCATGACCAGAGCTGAAGGCAGACGCTTAACCAACTGAGCTACTCAGGCACCCCCAAGAAACAACTAGCTTTAAAAAAATTATTGAATTCATGAGTTAATTCTAGAAGGCAGAAACACAGTAAAAAAATATTACCACCATTAATACCCTTTCTTCAAAGGGACATCTGAAATAAAAAACTGCCTATGTAAGATTAATCTTTGAGAGGTCAGTGCTCACCATTCTATGGGCTTGGACAAAGACTTCTCATTGCTGTATATATGAGAGCTATTTTTTTTTTATGATTTTATTTATTTATTCATGAAAGACACAGAGAGAGGCAGAGACACAGGCAGAGGGAGAAGCAGGCTCCTTGAAGGGAAGCTGATGGGGAACTCAATCCCGGGTCTCCAGGATCACGCCCTTAGCCGAAGGCAGATGCTCAACCCCTGAGCCACCCGGGGGCCCCTAGAAGAGCTATTTCTTCACCAAGACTGGGAGAGACTTTTGTCTGTCTAGTTACAACAATCATTCTTCTCTGCTTTTATTTCACCTACCACTTACTCGGCTTTCAGAGGAAATTTGGCTTTCTTTTTCAGATTACAACAAACTTTTTGTCTCCTGCAAACTTACAATTCTGTCTACTGTGTATGTTGCTTCTACAATAATCATAACTAAAAACAAACAGATTTCTTGCAGTTTGTACTGTTTCCTTACTGTCTAATTTAAGGACTAGAGAGTCAATTTCGTAGCCTGAGTCTTCTAGAGATCAGTCTCTTTAGTTGACACTTTTTCAGTAGTTTCTCCTCCAAATTCCTAAAGCACTGACATATCAAAAAACTAAATCATTGTTATACTTAATTTTGTAAGACATTATTGCTAACTTAAGATACACAATAGTAAGCAGAGTAGCACACCAGAAGCTTGCTGGGCCCATTAAATACACAGTAATATAAAACACAAAAGCTGTTCTTCCAGGCAATATTTATCATGGCAAAAACTGGCAACAACTTACATGTTTCCTAATAGAAAAATAATTAACTTATGAGAGGTCCTTATATATGTTTTTTAAGATTTTATTTATTTATTTAAAAAATAGAGCACAAGCAGGAGGAGAGGCAAGCAAAGGGACAGGGAGAAGCAAACTTGGGATTTGATCCCAGGACCCCGGGTTCATGACCTGAGCCGAAGGCAGATGCTCAACCGACTAAGACACCCAGGTGCCCCAAAGGTCCCTATAGCTTCACTGTGTATACGTTTAAATCTTTTAAGAACGTGGGATTTGAAAAAAAATCTGTAATGTTGCATCAAAAAAAAACCAAGAGACAAAATAACGTAACAGGATTTCAACTATTAAAATGTGACTAATGAGAGTAGGTGGCTGGCTTAGTAGGGCATGTGACCCTTCATCTGGGGGTTCTGAGTTTGAACCCCACGTTGTATATAGAGCCTACTTTAAAAAAAATGTGGCTGGTGAAATATCTAGATTATGCTTAATTTTTACTCCATAATTTATACTTTTCTGTATTTAAAAAAAAAAGGCCTAAATTTTTCAAAACGAAGAATGTAGTCATTGCCAAATTACTTCCACTATTACTACTAACACTATCTAGTCTACCTTAATGCTTTGGCTAGCCAAAGATGCAGAGAAACCTTTTGTGCCTAATCATCTACCAAGGGAAAGTGTGACCTTCATCAGGAAGTCCAGCCAACAGGACTCCTGCTGAGAACAGACTAAGCAGCAGAGAAGGGTTTTTTTTGTTGTTTTTTAGTAAGAAATATGAGATCCTGGCAACTTCCTGCACTGCCTCTTGGTATACATCTCTACTGCACTTAATTCTTGTTAATATTTGCTTAAAAAAGTAAAAACAGTATCTAATACACGCAGGGTTTACCAAGTGCCACTGTCCTAAATACCTGTATTATATAATTTATATCACAAAACATACCTCAAAGCCATCTACTTCTCTCCATCTTCATTGCAACCAGGGCCTAGCAACAGTCTTGTTTGCCTAGATAACTCCCAAGGTCTCCAATTCACTCTCTCCGTTCCAATCCATTCTCCATATAGTCAGACTGGTATTTTAAAAATATTGCCCCTTTTTTAACCCTATGACCTAAAGGGCTGCGATGCCTCTCAAACTTCACCTCATACCCTACACTCCCCTTACCCCAGCCACAGCAGTTTTCTCTTCTGCTCCTGAATACTACTAGTCTGATTTTTAGGGTTCCTACTTGCTCTACCTGGCTTGCTCATTTTAATTTTTCAAGCCTTGAGTCAGTCACTGCTCCTCAGTATATCTAATAAAATGGCCTCTGCTAGTTACTTTCTAACCCATCCCCCTATTTACTACTCTTACAGCACTTAGACAGGTTTTCTCATTCCTAGCGTCTGCCCAAAAAACACGGATATGGTCTGTCTTGTTCAGCACCACAGCACCAACAACAATGTCTAGCACCTCCTTGCTGAAAAGTTATGAAGCACATGGTATGGTCAGGATCCTTTTGTGGTTAAAAATCCTGTCATTAACTTGAACTACATAGAACCACGTTATCTGCCTGTCAGAATGACCTTTTATTGCTAGTTATGGGGGGTGGGGGGGGCACAACAAAACAAAATTCTCAAATTAGAGACAAGAATAAAAATACAAAAATTTAGTTTCTTTTTACTTAAAAGTACACTTCTATTAACCTCAGATTTAAGCAAAAGCATGCATCTGTTAATTTGGTATGCTATACTTAAAGGAGCATCCTTCCATTTCAAGTTTTTGCCAAATGAGGTAAGGCATAAATATATGAAAAATAAGTGCTCTATGCAAAAATCAGAGGAACTTAAAAAGGAAGTATTTACTATAGAAACTAAGTCACATTTTCATCATTTAAAAGGATTGTTTATCATAGATCAACTGAAAAACACAAAGTTAATTTTCTAGAGAAACTTAGTTACTATCACAGTATATATTCTTACTGTGCTTTGTTTCTAGTTTTACCTTATAATGGAATTTTCCCATGTCACTATTCTTCTAAATTGATTTTTTTAATATGACATATATCACCAACTCATAATAAAGGCAACATATTTCCATTTCCAACTCTGCATGACTATGTTATCAATTCATTACTACTAAGAATGAACTTGTGCACACATTGTAATACCTGATTATTTCTTTATAGAACTTTAAATAGAATCACGGGGTGGGGGTGGATGGGGGGGACCTGGGTAGTTTAGTCTGTTAAAGAGTCTGCCTTCTGCTCCCAGGGTCCTGGGGCTGAGCCCCACCTAGGGCTCTGCAGGCAGTTCTGCTTCTCCCTCTCCCTTTGCTCCTCTCCCTCCCCCACACCACTGCTGACAGGCTCTCACTCAAATAAATAAAATCTTAAAAAAAAAAAAAAAAAGTACAATCACTGGTCAGAAAGTATAAACCTTTGAATTTCTTTTCATAAAAGAATAACTGACCTCCAAAACACTGTATGTCCCAATCAATAGCAAGAGTTCCTGCTTTCCTGCACCCTCAGCAGGAGGTATCATGAAAAACTTAGCCCCTGTGAGACAGGCAATGAGTAGCAAATCCTTAAACTTGTATTTCTATGCATATTGATAAGTATGGTACATTTTTACATTTTCATTGGCCACCTGAACTCCTTTATGAATTCATTCATTTCCTTCACCCACTTTTTTTTTTACTGGAAGATACAGTGGTTTGTAAAAATTCTTCATAAATTAGGGATACTAACTTCATAACTGCACTGTTCAATACGGGAGTCACTGTTCACTGAACACTTGAAATGTGGCTATTAAAAAGTGCTAAGTGTAAAATACACAGACTTCGAAGATTTAGTACAAAAAGATAATGCAAGTATCTCAATTTTTGATTATGTAGTATTTTGAATTTATTGAATAAAACATTAAAATCAACTATCTGTTTTGACTGTTTCACATATGGCTGTCAGACAACTCAAGATTATATATACATGGGTCACCTTATCTTACTTCTGGATAGTGTGGCTCTAGAACACGATTTTCCTTTTTACCTTTAAACTGAGCTTTCGGTGTATAGGCATTTCTTATTTTTAAGTACGCAGATAAAGCAATTCTTTCCCTTAAGGTTTCCTTCTCTGCTTATTCTTTGTAATTTTACCCACCCCCGGTGGTATTTTAGAATACAGGAATTTTAGAAGCATAAATTTTATTTCTTGACAAAGAAAAACATGTTTTTAGATTTTTTTTCCCCAAAGTTCTTCAAATGTCCTTTTCTTCTTTCTTACATGCGTTTGATTTAAATAGTACCATTTTTCTAAATGTTTTTTTAAATTTTACCATAATGACCGCCCTTTTAGCATATGTGCTGCGGAAGTGAGCACGATGACCGCCCTTTTAATAACTGTTTCAGAAAAAAATAAATAAATAAATAAAATAAAAAATAAAAATAAAAACTGTTTCGGGGGGATCCCTGGGTGGCGCAGCAGTTTGGCGCCTGCCTTTGGCCCAGGGTGTGATCCTGGAGACCCGGGATCAAATCCCACATCGGGCTCCTGGTGCATGGAGCCTGCTTCTCCCTCTGCCTGTGTGTCTCTGCCTCTCTCTCTCTGCCTCTCTCTCTCTATATCATAAATAAATAAAAATTTAAAAAAAAAAAACGTTTCAGTTATTATTGGAACTAAACTTTCACAAAGAAGGTTATTTTTAAAACCTACTATCTGCTCAGTGTGAAAACACGTTTTTAATTTTCTGATAAACATTCCAAAGAACTCTGCAAAGTCATTCTGACTGAAGCAATAGGTACTTACTATCTGTGGTTCACAGAAGAGCAACACAAAGAGCACTTAATTTTCAGCATGAGGACAGCTACAGAGAACAGGAATTACAAATTTCACTACTTCAAGTCCCTTCTACCAACTTAGAAGGCAGCTTAGCCAATACACCTAATTTAAGTGTAAAATGCCAAAATTGCTTGGTCAATCGAATCAACTACACTAGAAGGTTTACTTGGGGATTCTGGAGTACGGTATAATCAGAAGATTCATTTTGCTCCTAAGAGAACCAGCTATACTACCAATACAGAAAAAGTCAACTTTTCTGTCCCCACTAAAAAGCCCCCAGAACACGATGTTAAAAGTAACCCTGCTGAAATTTTAAGAGCCAATCTTTACATTTACTGCAAATTAAAGATACTAATATATTCCGAATCGTCTGCACAGCACAGGCATCGCTGTGGCTTACGTTACCTGTACACCTGAAGGTCTGGGACTACAAGCTCTAACTTCTAACGCCAGGCCACAAACACGCTACCGATTTTTTTTTTTCAAACGTGAGTTTCTGGGAAACATTCCTGTACAGAGTCTGCATGCTCAAGAATCTGAGGAATTAGACCAGGGGTGGATTTGGTTCTGTGTTCTTCCCTCGGTTCTCCACGAGTCAAACTGCAGGATGCTGAGCTACAGCATTAACGTAGGTAAGCCCGCTGGAAACAGGCTCAAGGCTATTTTGGAAACCGTGGGGCAACTTAAATTTGAGTCCAAAAAAAAAAAAAACAAAAACAAAAAAAACACAGTAGTGGGGGATCCCTGGGTGGCTCAGCGGTTGAGTGCCTGCCTTCAGCCCAGGGCATGACCCAGGGTCCCGGGATGGAGTCCCACATCGGGCTCCCTGCAGGGAGCCTGCTCCTCCCTCTGCCTGGGTCTTTGCCTCTCTCTTCGTGTCTTGTTAACAAATAAGTAAGATCATTAAAAAAAAAAAAAAAAGTAGTGAAGGAGAGGGATAAAAACCCTCATCAAGCACCATTTTTGGGGTTACAGCTCCGGGACACAGGTTTTCACCTAAAAGACTGTTCGTGGAACTGAAGTTAGCTCTGCGGCTGCAGGACCCAAAGCCAGGGTCACTCAGGGGCTCTCGGAGCGTCACGTCCTCATACTTAAGGATGATTCATAAACGGTGAGTGGTGTCCCATCCCTCCATCCCTCCCATCCCATCCCATCTCTCCCTCCCTCCCTCCTTCCCTCCCTCCCTACCCCCATTCCTCCCTCCTTCCCTCCCTCCCTCCCTCCATCCCATCCTCCCCTCCCTCCCTCCCTCCCTCCCAACCCTCCGTCCCTCTATCCCAACCCTTCCTTCCTCCCATCCATCCCTCCCTCCCTCTCTCCATCTTTTTAGGAAACTTAAGGAAGCTGGGAATACGGGAACCGGGGCCGGGCGGTCCGCGAAGGGGAAGAGAGGGGGGCGGGGGCCCGGCACCGGGAGCCGCTCAGTGAGGCCGGAGGGAGGGCCCCGCGCCGCGCACGCTGCGTCCCTCGGCCCCTCGGCCCCTCGGCGGCCGCTCAGGACGCCGCCCGCCCGGGGCTCGCCGGGGTTCCGGGGTCGGGGAGGGCGGCGGGAGCGGCCGACGCGCGGACACTCACCCGGGCGTTCGCGGCAGCCGCGCAGACGGAGCCGGCACACGGACGACCAGCTACAGCCGCGGGCCGCGGCGGCGGCGGCCAAGCCCGGCAACATCGTCGCGGCCCGCGGGCCCCCAGCCGGACGCCGCCTCCTGCCTCCGCGACCCGCGCGGCCCCGCGGACTCCATAGACCGGCGCCCACCGACGCTCTCGCCTGCGCCGCCGCGGGCGGCCTCCGCGACCCGGAAGCAATAACTCCGTTTATGGGCGCCGGCGCGCAGTCGGCGGAAGTGACGCAGGGACGCGGAGCGCGACTCGAGCGGCCGGGTCTCCGCGGGGCGGGGCCGATGACGGGGCGGGGCCAGAGCGGGGGCGGGGCCAGCCCGGCTTGGTTCCGCCCTCTCGTCTGAGCCCCGCACCTGTAGCTCTGCGCGTCGCTGGGAATTCGTCCTCCAGGCTGTTCGCACCTGGGCAGCCGGAAGCTCTGGGGGAAGGGACAGCTTCTCCCCGCGTCTGCCGCCTCCTGGCTGCTTGCTGAGCCCCCCTGCGAGAGGTGGGAGGAAGGTGGGAGGAAGGATGGGGAGGAAGATGGGGAGGAAGGATGGGGAGGAAAATGGGGAGGAAGGATGGGGAGGAAGGATGGGGAGGAAGGTGGGAGGAAGGTGGGGAGGAAGGTGGGAGGAAGGTGGGAGGAAGGTGGGGAGGAAAGTGGGAGGAAGGATGGGGAGGAAGGTGGGAGGAAGGTGGGGAGGAAGGTGGGAGGAAGGATGGGGAGGAAGGTGGGAGGAAGGTGGGGAGGAAGGTGGGGAGGAAAGTGGGAGGAAGGATGGGGAGGAAGGTGGGAGGAAGGATGGGGAGGAAGGTGGGAGGAAGGATGGGGAGGAAGGTGGGAGGAAGGTGGGAGGAAGGTGGGGAGGACGGTGGGAAGGAAGGAAGGAGAGGAAGGATGGGGAGGAAGGTGGGAGGAAGGTGGGAAGAAGGTGGGGAGGAAGGAGGGAGAGGAAGGATGGGGAGGAAAGGTGGGGAGGAAGGTGGGAGGAAGGTGGGGAGGAAGGTGGGGAGGAAGGTGGGAGGAAGGTGGGGAGGAAGTTGGGGAGGACGGTGGGAGGAAGGAAGGAGAGGAAGGATGGGGAGGAAGGTGGGAGGAAGGATGGGGAGGAAGTTGGGGAGGACGGTGGGAGGAAGGAAGGAGAGGAAGGATGGGGAGGAAGGTGGGAGGAAGGAGGGAGAGGAAGGATGGGGAGGAAGGATGGGGAGGAAGGTGGGAGGAAGGATGGGGAGGAAGGTGGGAAGAAGGTGGGGAGGACGGTGGGGAGGAAGGAGGGAGAGGAAGGATGGGGAGGAAGGTGGGAGGAAGGATGGGGAGGAAGGTGGGAGGAAGGATGGGGAGGAAGGTGGGGAGGAAGTTGGGAAGAAAGTGGGGAGGAAGGGGTCTGGTGCCCAGGGTCTGCATTGGGCGGGGGCCCGGGGTCCTGGGGCTCACAGGGGGCTGAGCGCAGGCAGGCGGCAGCGCAACCCGGACCTGCCTGGCTGTGCGCCGCACGCTGGTGGTGGTGCTGCTCTCCGATAACGCTTATCACTGTTTGAAATCATCCATGTATTTATCCTTGGATTTTCTGCCCCTCAGAATAAAAAATAAGCATCCGGATGCTGGAATCTCAGGCTATATCCATCGCTGCTCCCAAAGGGGTAAATACACTCAGCGGAATGCATGGTGGGTTTTTGTTTTTCCTTTTTTCTTTTTTTTTTTTTTTTTAAGATTTTATTTATTTATTTGAGAGATCGAGCACATGTGAAGGGGAAGGGTCGAGGGAGAAGCAGATGCCCTGCAGAGCAGGAAGCCTGACACGGGGCTCGACCCCAGGACCCCGGGATCACCCCTGAGCCGAAGGCAGACGCGCAACCAACCGAGCCCCCCAGGCCAACCCGGTGGCTTGTTTTGAAATAAATCTGAGCAGCTTAACTGTGCCACTACACAATAGCTATTTCAGAAGGAAATAAATTAGCATGCTCCTAATTTTGAGTCAACAGTCTTTTATGCTGATGGAGATCACCAGGTTAGTGACGTCATAGTGATGAAATTATAAGAATGGTAAACAAATTTAACCTCTACGAATAACACAGGTTAAAATACTAAATGGTCAGGGCACCTGGGTGGCTGAGTCAGCTAAGCGTCTCCCTCTGGATTTCAGCTGAAGTCCTGATCTCTGCGTGGTTGGGGTGGAGCCCCACCTGCAGCCCTGCCCCTCTGCTGCTCCCCCCTGTTCTGCAGCGCTCTCTCTCCCTCTCTCTCAAATAAATAAAATCTCTTTTAGAAAATAAAATAGGGGATCCCTGGGTGGCTCAGCCGTTTGGTGCCTGCCTTCGGCCCACAGCATGATCCTGAAGTCCTGGGATCGAGTCCCACATCGGGCTCCCTGCATGGAGTCTGCCCCTCTCTCTCTCTCTATCTCTCATGAATAAATAAATAAATTTATTAAATAAATAAATAAAAATAAAAAATAAAATAAGGGGCACCTGGGTGGCTCAGTGGTTGAGCATTTCAGTGGTTAACAATCCCAGGGTCCACGGTTCAAGTCCTGCATCTGGCTCCCTGGAGGGAACCTGGTCCTCCCTCTCCCTATACGTCTGCCTCTCTCTGTCTCATGAATAAATAAATTTGTTTAATCTTTAAAAATATTAAAAATAAACTCACCACTTATTTCCCTTCCTTCTCTTAAAAAAATTAAGTGGACATTTTAAAATGTGCCATAAATATTCATAACCTCAAGATTACTTAAATGTCTGAATTACAGGAAAGTTCTTAATCTCTTCCTTGTAAATAGATCTTAACAGAAATTCAACTCTGTAATATAAAATACAAAGAAAAATAAAATACAAAGAAGCTTAGCTCTAATTCTACGTTGATATCCACTAACCTTCACTACAGTACTTACGTGCTCTGGATTCCTAAAGTAGCCCCTGGTTTCTTAACGTGGATACTGTATTCATTTTGATAAAACCTCCAGAAGCCTTGACTTGCCAAATAAATTTGAGGAATAAAGCGGATCACGCTGTGTTACCTCGTTTAACCCTAATGATGCTCTATCAGATAATAAGGTCGCCATGGACTTGGATGAAAACACCGCAGCTGTCTTAGTGTGTAAAGCCATATCGTCATTATATACGTACCTGTCCTGCTGGACAGTCCAGAATTTCCCCAAGTGCTGAAAATTGAGGCAATGTCGGTTTTAGATTTCCTCAGGAGAATTTCCTTTGACCCTAAATTCTTTGAGAAATCCCATCCTTCCCAAGAGATTTTGCCTTGCTGCTCCATTTCAGACACACTCAGCAGCTGCCTATGTGTACTCAGTGGGTAAAATTCCAATATCGTGGAGCTTATTTTCTATAAGAGGAGACCGAAAATTTAAAAATAAACACATAATTTCAAATAGTGATGTTGTTATGGGCAGTCGCAGAGCGTGGGACTCTTGATCCTGGCGTTGTGACTTTAAGCCCCATGTTTGGGGTTCAGTTTACTTTAAAATGGTATTATTGGTAATAATATTATTTACTTATTGCCACACCCTCTATGTGCAGTATCTCATTCATGACGCCTAACCAAGTTACAGATGAGGAAACTAAGGCAGGGATCTTGCTTTTAACCACCACACTTCACTTTCTAAGTCTGTGGATTTTATCCTTTGGAAGAAAATACAAGGTCTTTCCAAAGATTTGAATGACAACATTGTCTTTCGTTTCCTGAAATGTAGGTCAAGAGAGGGTGGCCCTAGATTTTTTAATGTAGATCGACATGACATTGACATTGCATTTCAAAAAAACAGAGTTTCATAAGGATTTGTGATACAAATAGATGCCTAAATATAGATAATGGTTAGGTCAGAGAGCTGGAAATAGAAGGCGGAAGGAGCCAAGGGTCATTTGATTATTAGCAGGCACCACACCTGCAAGGCTTTCCATGAACTCTGAAGAAGTTCCTACACCTTTCAGGAATTTGCTTCTGTAATTGAGCTTGGTTTCACCTTGGCTATTACTTTGGGAACATAGGGATTCCGATCATGGGACAAATTTGGCCATTTATTTGGAAAATTGACTCCGATGGTGCATTGCAAGATAAAGTGAGTGGTGCTATCATGAGGGATACTAAGAGCACTAATTTTGAGCGCATATATTTGTGGGTGCCAGGCTGCCTTCTGCATGCAGGATGGGGGGGCGGAGGGAGCTTGCCCACCTAAGCACTTAAAAAGGAAGTGGCTTACACGTGGATACAAGGGAGACCTTCCGGCCATGACAAGAGGGTCAGTGCGTGCTGCACTGCGGGCACGGTCGGAAGCAAGGTGGGGCAGCCCAGATAGATTTTGCGTATGCAGGCAAACGAGGGGCAGCCAGGGGGGCTCAGCAGTTTAGCACCGCCTTCCGCCCGGGGCGTGACCCCAGGGACCCGGGATCGAGTCCTGCGTTGGGCTCCCCACAGGGAGCCTGCTTCTCCCTCTGCCTGGGTCTCTGCCTCTCTCTCTCTCTCTCTGTGTCTCTAATGAAAAAATAAATAAAATCTATGAAAGAAAGAAAGGAAGAAAGAAAAGAAAGAAAGAAAAAGAAACTGAAAAGTGAAGCTGATGCGGTGTCCGAGCTAATCCTCCTGTCCACTTGTCAGCTGTTGAGTGGTTTTCCCAAGACCTCTTGGCCAGGACGGGCTGGATGGAACACGGAATCAGACACGGGTCCTCTGACTCCAAATCCGTGTGTGTGAGCATGGGGTGCACTGGGGAGAGGCAGAGGTTGCTTGTTCTGATGGGTTTTCTCTTGTTCCTCGATCACAATTGTTATGTGAAATAACTATATAGTATCCGCACCTGCATTCGACAGGTACACTCTTTGCCGCTTCCATCCAGAAATAAAAAAAAACGAGTTCTCCGATGACGACCATCTTCCTGGGTCCCAGCTGCCTTATCCATCTTCACTTCCCCAAGAGTAACCCCTTCTGCAATTCACTTTGTAAGTTGGGGGGGAACTTCCTAGGTGAACTTCTATATACACGCATCTGCCACCATGTGGCCCTGGTCCTTAGACGCCAGCAATCCGGGCATTACAAGCATTACAGCTGGGGAAACCAGAAGCTCCTCCTCCAGCCACCACCCTCCCGCCCCTCGAGGTCGCAGGTTCCTGCTCCTGAGCACGTCGACTGGCCTTCCCTGTTCTGGGACTTGATGTGCGTGAACTGTGCGCTGAGTCCTTCCTAGATGGCTCATGCGAAAGAGTCACTTCCTTACCGGCTATGTTCGTGGGACTCGTACTGTGTTCGTCGTCGCTGCCGTAAGATCCCCTGCATGAAGATCCCACAATGTACCCCTTTCACTGCAGACCAGCATCTGGGTAGTTTCAGTTTGGAGCCACTTACCACAGCTTACCGCAGCCCGGGGTGGGGGTGGGGGGCTGTCGCATGGACAGAGGCCGCCCCCAGCACGCAGACCCCCAGCGTTAGCGGGTACCGCAGTTTCCCACAGCAGCTGCACCAACATACACACTCCCGACGCAGTGTGTCGGAGTCCTGCTCCCTCGCGACTGTACCGACACGTGCTGCTAGCTTTTTTTTAACCTCACGGTAGGTATGGAGTGGCACGAAATTAAGGCTTTAATTTCCACTTCCTAGGGGTTCCTGGCTGGCTCAGTCAGTAAAGCATGTGGCTCTTGATCTCAGGGTCATGAGTTCAAGCCCCACATCGGGCAGGCATGGAGCCTACTCAATTTCCACTTCCTTGGTGATAAATGAAGCCGGATACCTTTTCCAGTACATACTGGCCATTCGGATATATCCTTTTCATATCCTATTCAAGACCCTTACTGCCCACCTTTCTTTCACTTTGTGCCTTTCGTATTGATTTGCAGGATTCTTACCAATATGTGTATTCTGGAAACAGGTCTCTTGTTGGATATATGTTTTATGAATACCACCTTCCACTTGGTGAGACGTCTTACCATTTTTTAGTGGTATCTTTTAGGGAAAGAAAGGAAGTTCTTTTAACTCTTTTTTTAATTTATTTATTTACTTATTTATTCATGATAGACATAGAGAGAGAAAGAGAGACAGAGACACAGGAGGAGGGAGAAGCAGGCTCCACGCCGGGAGCCCGACGCGGGACTCGATCCCGGGACTCCAGGATCAGGCCTGGGCCAAACCGCTGCGCCACCCAGGGATCCCCAGAAAGGAAGTTCTTAATGTTAAATTATCAATTTGTCTAAACTACCAACTTATTTCACTGAGAGTATCTTTTGTGTTCTATTTTGAAAAACTTGTACTCCTGCCATGGTACTTGCAAAGTTTTGGAGTGTCTTCAAGACCCCATCCCCATTTGGATGTTTGCTTAACTGCCAAGTTTGCTGGCCTATCCCAGTGCCGTGAATTACGGAGGACATGGTAAGCCCTGAGGGAAGACGGCATAGGGAGCAGAGACTGTGCATCCTGACTGATCCTGCAGACCTCAAGTTGGGATCGCGGAGAATAAATGAGACTGACACCTGTAGACTTGTCGCAGAACACCGAAACACAAGGCAATAGGTATGCATGTATCAGGTGAACATACTTCAGCCCTGCAACCAGCAGTCGGCTGATGGATACAGCGCATCTTGCAAAGAACGATCAAAGCATAGGAAGCTGCTTGGGATTGCAGTTCTCCTCAGTTGGGTCTGTTGGGAATCCCCATGTGTCCTCACTGACAAGTAGCTGGATAAGACACAATGACCTGCAGAAAGGGGACAGCAACATATAGAATAACACCCAGTGCTCATCCCGTCAAGTGCCCACCTCAGTGCCTGTCACCCAGTTGGCAAATTGAACACCAATAAACAATTTATAAAAAAAAAAAGAAAGAAAGAAAGAAAGGGGACAGCAACTTTACCACATTCACGCGTTTGAGATCGAGCTCCTGACTCCACCATCAGAAGAGCAAGTACGTGGAAGAGAATGGCGTGTGGAGAGTGAGCTTGAGCCATGGGTCCAGTCTACTCTACCCCGGAGGGGTGTGCGTGTTTTTAAATGACATATGAGATTAATGCTTTTTTAAAGATTTATTTATTTGAGAGAGAGAGCAAAGTTGGTGGGGGGGTGCGGGGAGAAGAGGGAGAGAAGCAGACTCCCTGCGGAGCATGAAGCCCTACATGGGGCTCAATCCCATGACCCCCAAATCACGACCTGAGCCAAAACCAAGAGTCGGACACTCAACCGACTGAGCCACCCAGACACCTGAGATTAATGTTTTAAAAGAATAGGAAATCTCAGTACATGGAATTAAAGTATTAGTAACCAGGGAGGCTGTTACCTGAAAACAATGAAGTTTGACAAGTACCAAGTGTAGAAAACAGGAAAACTTCACGCTTACGCCTCTGGAGTTGAGATTCTCAAACTAACACGTGCAAACCGTAGAAACTACATAAATGTTTTCACTCTCCTTTAGTCCCTAGGCCCCTTCAGAGAGAGAGCGAGCTACGGTTACGGCTATAAAATCCCTAACGACTGTCAACCCACAGAGACAGCTCTCAATCCACTTCTATTTCTTTTCTAATCAGCTCTCCTTCCCTCTTGATAAACATATACGCAGCTCTTCTAGGAGAAATAAGTATTTCCCCTTAAATGTTGCACAGCTTTGAGCTCCATCCCCCAGAGGCTCACTCAGCCTCCAGAATCCTTTCCCTCTCTCCTAGGGATCTATATGCTCGGCCTCCAGCATTCCCCTTAATCTCTTCATCCACCACCTCCTCCTGATTTTTTTTTTAACATTTTATTTATTTTTTCATGAAAGACACAGAGGAGAGAGAGAGGCAGAGACCCAGGCAGAGGGAGAAGCAGGCCCCATGCATGGAGCCCGACGCAGGACTCGATCCCGGGACTCCAGGATCACGCCCTGGGCCGAAGGCAGGCACTAAACCGCTGAGCCACCCAGGGATCCCCCCTCCCTCTTTTTTTTTAAACATTCCTCCTCCTGTTTCTCCATAAGTGACCTCGTAGCCCTGCCCCTCTGGCCTGACCATGTGCCAGTTCCATCCATGTCTGAAGCCACTTCCCCACTTCGGCATCGCTGCTGGGAATCAGAGGGATAAACGTGAGCCAGTATTTATCTTCTTGCCTCAAATATCTACTCAAGGGGGATAGGAAGGTAAAAAGATAAACAGGGTCAGAGTCTTGTTTTTTTTTATTCCCAGCCTCTCGTGAACCCACCTTCCACCAAATATTTCAGTAGCATGGACATGCTTCCTTATGCTCCTTTGTTCCTCCCAGCTCTGCTACCCCTTCTCCTAACACGGCCAACAGCCCTTGTCTTCAGGTAGCTTGGTGGAAGTGCCTCTGTCTGGCATCAGTCTCTCTCTCTCTGATTTTTTTTTTAAAGATTTTATTTATTTATTCATGAACGACACAGAGAGAAAGAAGCAGAGACAGAGGCAGAGGGAGAAGCAGGTTCCATGCAGGGAGCCCGACGCGGGACTCGATCCTAGGACTCCAGGATCACGCCCTGGGCCAAAGGCAGGCGCTAAACCACTGCGCCACCCAGGGATTCCCTCTCCCTCTGATTTTTGTGAAATTTTGCACTATTTCCTCGTTCTAAGAATACCCTGTTACTTTTTAGCCATTAAAAAAAAAAAAGGTTGAACTGAGCCAATTCTTGTATTTTGGCTAAGCCACATCTGCACACAGCAGCTACGGAGAAACTGAGAAAGGAAGAAAAGAATCCAGCCCCTGCCCTGTCTCCTGGTTAGGAAGGAGCAGACTTTGGGGAAGAGAAGCCAAAGCTCGCTTTGTAACAAGGTGGAAACAAGATGGAACAAGGTCTCCTCACCGCTTGGAGGGCTGAGGCCTAAACTGTGCCCATAAAACGATAAACAAAATGGACCGGGGCTCAGGCTTATTTACAATGAGGAATGAAGCCACCGAAGCATTTTACACTCTTCTTCATACTTAGAAAGAGACCACAAAGGGCAGGAGACCGACCGTTCAAGGAACTGGAGCTAATGGAAGAACTTAGTAAACGGAAAAGAACTAAACGAAGGAGGAAATAAAAAAATAAGCAGCAAAAATATGTTTTAAAAAGCTCAAAACATTCAGAAAGTGTCAAAAACACAATTACTAACCCCACGCGGCTGGGGCGAATGAAGTGCAGAGGCCAGAGGACAGAAATCACTATTCATTAACCTGCAGTGTGGCCTCTGCCGCGCGTTGTTTCAGCCACTAAACGGGGCGGTCAGGACAGTGACTTCTAAACTTAAACCTCTAATAATGCAGCAGAGTCCCTCCTGTGTCACACTTGCAAACGATAAAAAAAAAAACACAAAGAGGAAGTTTGTGGGGACAGTGGTTAAATGGGGTCAAGACGAGCCCTGGAAGCTAATGTCGTTGAGCTGGGCCGGGCCGCAGGCTGCCCTGACCCAGTGGCGGGATAGGGCGGCGGCGACAGAGGAGGTGCTCGGTGGCCGGTACTGCGCCCTCCCGGTGACCTGCTCCCACGTCCCGGGCCGGCCACCACCGCCACCACCGTCTGGCCAAGAGGCCGCGCTGGCGGGCAGCTCGTCACCCATCAGACGTGCAGCCGCCAGCTGTGCAGGTGACCAAGCTCCCAACAAAACCGGGGGAGGAAAGCACACCCGGAAAGACACGGTTTACCAGCTGCTGTTGGAAGCAAACTCTGCACCCAAGCTGCCGCCCAGCCCCAGGCGCCCTCCCGGCACAGGGCTCTTGCTAGGGCCTGGGGCTCGGCCCCGCCGCTCCGCCACCATGTGCCTGTGACTGTGCCCAACAGCTGAACGACCGCCAACCACGCTGGGGCAGTTTGGGCAATCGTTTATAAAATAGAAGAACTACAAACAAGCAAATTCTCGATTAAACATCAGGTTTCTATCTAAATTCAGGCCTCCTGACATGGAATTTTTTTTTAATGAAATTCTTTTTTAAGCTTGTTCTTTTGTTGTTTGGGGTTTTTTTGTTGTTGTTTTGCTTTTTGTTTCGTTTTTCTTTTTTTTTAGTGATCTCTACACCCACCGTGGGGCTCAAACCCATGACCCCAAGATCAAGAGTTGCAAGCTCTCCCGACTGAGCCGGCCTGATGCCCTGGAATTTTTTTTTTTTTCAAAGATTTTACTTATTTATTCATGAGAGAGA
Organism: Canis lupus baileyi; assembly: GCF_048164855.1. NCBI lineage: Eukaryota > Metazoa > Chordata > Mammalia > Carnivora > Canidae > Canis > Canis lupus. The sequence continues at coordinate 41,041,538 of NC_132851.1, read as the reverse complement.
GAGAGACAGAGACAGAGACAGAGAGACAGAGACACAGGCAGAGGGAGAAGCAGGCTCCATGCAGGGAGCCCCACGTGGGCCTCGATCCTGGGTCTCCAGGATCAGACCCTGGGCCAAAGTCAGCGCTAAACCGCTGGGCTGCCCATTTTTTTTTTTTTTTTTAATAGTAGAGTTCAGGGCCACTGAAGGACATTTATCATATTTTCTGTCAGCCCAGCATATTTTTAATGTATTTCCAATATCAGGGGAACCTCCCCGCTCGTGGGGTCCACCTTCCCAAGGTAAAAGGAGGCTGGGACTTGCTTTCCCAGGTCCCCTTGCAGCTTAGGGCCCCACAGATGGGACAGATATTTCCATCTGAATGAAAGTAATGGGGAAACCAAGGCATTTCATGGAATACATTTTGGGCAAGGGAAGAGGTATGAGGCCAAGACACATGCACCTTTCAGGGAGAGTAGGGACCTAAGTTCTGGTGAGTGGCTCCTAAGGGTGATGACCGTCTCCAGTGGAAGCTGCATCATTTCTCATTCCATAGCTTCCAAGCTTGATCCTCTACGTCCAGATCGTTAGCTACCCAATGTCCTTTGAAAAAGGATCCTTTTCTGTTTATGGTGGATTTTGTTTCAGACGTTCAGTGTCTATTTACCGAATGCAGTCTGTGTTCTAGGAACTAGCTCTTAGCAATGAGAAAATGAAGAGATCCCTGTCCCCATAAAGCTTACTCTCTGTAGGGGAGACAGATGTTAAATATGAAAATGCTGCATGCCATATGAGAAGACAATAAATGTGGTCAGAAAAATAAAGCAGTTAAGGAGAAGAAATGCCAGGGCTGGGGTATGGCACATTTAAATAGGACGGATGGTCAGGAAAGGTCTGACCTAAAATTGAGTCAGGCAAGACCCCGGGGTCCCAAGATCGAGGCCCACATCGGGCTCCCTGCATGGAGCCTGCTTCTCCCTCTGCCTGGGTCTCTGCCTCTCTCTGTGTCTCTCATGAATAAATTAATAAAATCTTAAAAAAAAAAAAAAACCACAGTGAACAGACACTCAACCACTGAGCCACCCAGATGCCCCTCTTCTTACTGTTTTTAATGTGCTCCTAGAAAATTTAAAATTATGCAAGTAGCTTGCATCTGTGCCTTGCATTGTATTTCTACTGCTTCTCCAAACACACGCAGCCTCAAACCTTTTGAGGTACTCCCGCATTCCTCAGAATCCCACCTCCGGTCCTTGGGCCTTGCCTCCAAAGGACGCTGTCAGTCTCTCTGCTCCAGCCACTTCTACTATTGTTGTGGGCAGATTTCAGAACTTGAATCTGTGTGAAGCCAAATGGGAAAGACCGACCCTATGGGAGTCTCACCGCACCACCCCCACCCCATAAAATACCGAATGCAATTAGACCTTTCCTCATTTCAGGGACACTTTTTCTCCTTCACTATCTTAGGTAAACATTATTTTTAAAACACCCTTCTAATGACGTGGCCGTTAGAACACAGCACTCCAGGGTGCCTGCGTGGGTGCCCCAGTTAAGCACCTGCCTTGGGCTCAGGTCATGACCTCAGGCCCTGGGATCAAGCCTCACGCGGGCTCCCTGCTCTGCTAGGAGCCTGCTTCTCCCTCTCCCCTTCCCCCTCCCCCTGCTGGCGCTCTCTCTCATTAGGTCAAATAAATAAGTAAAATCTTAAAGAAAGAATACGACATTCCAGAAAATGGGAGTAGCAGGGAAGAAAACCCAATCCCATCAAGCATACCTTAGTGATTTTGACCCTCTATTACTCCCTAGTTTTACAAAACCGAAAAGATGTCAAGAGTGAGTAAGTGCATGACCCAAGGTCACAGATCTGTACGAAGTAGTGACTACTGAAATCTGGGGTCTACCCAGATCCTGGGCTCTTACCCTTGTATCACAAGATGATGGAATCTCCAAAATTCAAAACCTTTGATGATTTAAACTTTTTTTTATAAATTTATCTTTTAAAATATTTTATTTATTTATTCTTTTTTTAAACTTGCTGGTTTTTCTTTTTCAATTTTTATTTATTTATGATAGTCACACAGAGAGAGAGAGAGAGAGAGAGAGAGAGAGGCAGAGACACAGGCAGAGGGAGAAGCAGGCCCCATGGAGGGACCCCGATGCAGGACTCGATCCCAGGATTCCAGGATCATGCCCTGGGATGAAGGCAGGCGCTTAAACCACTGAGCCACCTGGGCTGCCCAACAATTCAGACTTTTACAGAACCTGGGTAAGGGAGATGACGAGAGGCGGTCATGGATGCAAACATCCATGATTACTAAACACTACCTGGAAAATAATGACAGTTATTTTCTGTTTGGGATACACATAAATGGGAAATTCTGTCACCTACGCAAGTTATTTGATCAAGCAGCCCGCACAGTTGTTCTCAACCACATGGGATGACGAGGACACACAGAATGTCGTCAGCCCTTCTGGGCAAAGCACCGTGCTAGACACCCTGTGCCTGGGCTCGTTTTCCCACCTGACAGCGTGCGGGTCTGGTAACCCCATCTTACAGGCGAGGGGTCACAGGGCTAAGCACTGACCCCAGGCCCATCAGACTTCAGGGCCTCAGAGCTTGGCCATGCCCCGCTGGCTCCCGTGTAACAGTCTCATCAACCCTACTTCTAGGTGTCTCCCTTGGGGTTTAAAAGAACTAAGTCACTCTGAATTTCTGGCAAATTCCCTAAAGAAGAAAGAATTGTAATTCTGGGCCTCATTTCTCTGCATATTATAGATAAATTTAGTTCTGAGCATTTCTTAAGACTATTTTTGCATCCTTCTTATGCATTCATTTGGGATAGTTTAGAAAGAGCCTGTTTTTGAGAGGACTTTTAATCATTTACTGATTTTGAAGATGTGCTTCTGGAGAGAGCTCTCACAATTCCAGAAGCTGATCTGATGTTTTTTTGCCAAGTAATTGCATTTTTGCTTTCTGTCCCTTGCATGAGCCTTTATATCCCTGGAATTGTGAATTGAAAAAAAAAAAAAAATCCAGCTGTCAACCTAAGGCTTTGTATTTTATGACGGGGGCGGGGAATCTCTTAACAGGTCCAGTTTCTTTTTTGCCCAGAAAGGCGTTGACTTAAAACATGATAATGCAAGTTTTAACCGAACACTGACTCCTCAAGCAGGATCTTGAGAGAAGTTCTTTAAATCCCGAGTCCCAGGATCTCCTAAGGTAAAATGAGAAACCTAAAATGTAGCTATTTGTTTGTACAAACCATCACAGTGTACAAATATGTTCACACCCGACAATCCGCAGAACCATTGTCTCTTGGCCACATTCCACAAGTGAAGAGGCCTGGGAAGCCATGAGGCCGTCGGAAGGCGGGAAGCAGCACTCGCGGGCTCTGTGACACGACACCCGATCGACGTCACGCGTACCTGCAAGTCCTTGACGGGACCTCGACATGCAGCTGGCGGGTCGCTTTGAATCCACAGCCAGGAAGAAAACTAGAGAGGTCGGGCACAAGGAGCGCTCGGGAAATATGGCAAAACGTGCATTTACTGTTCCCGTGGCGTCTCCTACCAGGTGGCATCAGGGTCCACCTCGGACTGACGGTGGTCCCCTCCCTCCCTAAGGCTCTGGCCTCTGCACCGTCACCTGCCCCCTCCCCCGCCTTCTCCTGCCCCTCATCTTGGTAGGTTCCCTTCTCTATCTTGGTGCAGCCATAGAGCATCACTGGAGTTCCAGCTGTGTTGTCGGTTGGGGGGGGGGGGGCTCTGGATCCCGCAGATCCTTCAGAGTGAACCCCGCCCAAAAAAAGACCTTTCTATGGTGAGTGCCAACCAGCTCTCCAATCTCGAAGCCTAACTTTGGACTCCTTAATTCGTAGTAGTATGGACCACAGCCCAGATAATGTTTCTACTAAAGTCAACCTAAAAACATCTGGTCAAATGGGAAAATAAATACACCCCCCCAACACACACGCACTAAAAGCAACCCCAAGATAACAGAAGGCAAAGAATGTTCAGAAGGCAAAGAATTCAATGTTAAGTGAATACACGCAGGTGGTGATTTAGCACCTCTGAAACGGGGGCGCACAGGTGGGGAGCCAGGCCCAGACTGGAGGAAGGGTCAGGGAGGCCGCCCAGGGAGGAGACTCCAGCCAGAGACGGTTGCATAACAAACAACTGCAGCTGACGTTTGGAGAGGCAGCCCAGGCGAGATGTGCCTTTTTCTACCCTTGGTGACAGGTAGAGGGAAGAAAAGTCTGCATAACCACGGGCCAATGTCCATAACATTTGTGTCCCCAATTTATGTTTTCTATATGGGAAAACAAAAACCTAGAGCTAAGAATTTTTTTTTTTTTTTTAGAGCTAAGAATTTAAAGTGGTCCCAGCAGAAGCAAATTAGAAATTTTAATGCAAAAAAAAAAAAAAAAAAAAGAAAGAAAGAAAAAAAAAGAAATTTTAATGCAAAACTTTAGGTATGAAAGTTCAAATTTCTGAAGTTTAATGGAAAAAAAAAGAAATAGTAAATGGATATAAATTCCAAAATGGTAGAGGGGGAAAAATCCAATTAAAAAAAAATTAAGAATGGAGGAAAAAGAAACATAGAAGGCAGGACGAAAAGCACAAAGATAACCGAAAATCAGGCCAAACCTATCAGTGGACTAGACTGTCCAGTGAAAAAATAAAGTTATCAAATTATTGATTAAAAATATCGAGCTCCGGGTTACCGTGGAGTTCGGGGGCAGCAGTGCACCGAGTCACAGCACTGGGGACTCAGCACTGGACCTCGGGCCGCGGGGCAGAGACTGCCTGGGACCGGGACAGACGGACGGACGGACCTGGGGAAGGCACCGGAGGCTGGACTGCACCTGCCATGGGGCCGGGGGGGGGGGGGGGCGGGGGGGCACCTGCCGAGGGGGTGGGGGTGGGGGCACCTGCCGTGGGGGTGCACCTGCTGTGGGGCCAGGGGGGTGCACCTGCCGTGGGGCCGGGGGGTTGCACCTGCCGTGGGGCCGGGGGGGGGGCACCTGCCCCAGCGTGGCCAGCTGGTGCGTGCGGGGCGGGGGCCCTGCTCCCGGCCGCCCCCAGCTCCCCCGAGTGTGCCCGTGCAAGGCTGCAGCCCCCGGCCCCACAGCAGGTGCCCCCTGGGACAGCAGGCACCTGGAGCGCAGACAGCAGGAAGGCACCAGGCCCAACCTACGCCAAGAACGTGTTTGCGGCCGTGGGACAGGCCGCGACCTACACCAGGTCCCGCGACGTCGGGGCGGTGGCCGCCTCAGGAGCCAGGGCCCAGCACCGGGCATCCGGCCAACACCCCTGCTCCTGCCATCGCACCCCTCGTGCCACAGCCCCAGGAGGATGCGCAGGCGGCAGTGAGGAGACGAGGGTCATCACGGCGACGACCGGGGCGCACCTGACACCCCACTAACTGCAGAAGGGACCGCGCGGCTGGGACGGTGACAGGTGCAGCGACAGGTGTGCAGGGAGCACCGCCCGAGGGGCTGCGCAGGCGGGGACACCGCGGGGACACCGGGGAGGGGCACCAGGTATCTGGAGGGACGAGGAGGGACGTGCCAGCATCCGTCGGCGGAGGCGCAAGGTGGCGCAGGGGCAGCTGCGGCAGGAGGCTTGGTCCGCAGGCCTCCCTACCAGCTCAGCATCCCCCAGCCCGGCCCCCCCAGCTCGCCCCCTCCAGCCCAGCGCGGGGCCTCGGGGAAACTGCCTCCTGGGCCGGGTCTCTGTGCTGGAGACGCGGCACCAGGCAGGGCCCAGAGGCTGTCCCCGATGGACAGGGGACTGGAGGGGTGCCCGTTCTCCTCTCCCCTCGCTCCCTGCTCTGCTCCAACACGAAGGTCCTGGGCAGGGGAGCAGCAGCAAGAGGGGAGCCCGCAGGACTCGAGCTCCGGGTCTCCTCTACCCAAAGGGACGCGGGGCAGGGACAGGGAAGCATCTGGGCAAGAAGAGCGGGCCCTGGAGGTGAATGTGACGCAGCCCCTCGGCCCCCAGGAAGCCGGAAAAGGCCTGGGACGGAGCCCTTCCCTACCGGGGTACACTGGCCGGGACCACCACACGCTGGCCTGGTGCTGCACAGGGTCCAAGTGACAGTGCGAGCGTCGTTTCTTTTAAAGATTTTACTCGACAGAGAGAGTGCGAGCGGGGCAGCAGCCGTGGGTCGGAGGGAGGGAGAGGCAGCTCCCCGCTGGGCAGGGGACCCTGGGATGGTGACCTGAGCCGAGGGCAGGTGCGCAACTGAGCCACCCCGGCGCCGGTGTCCAGATGCTCCAGCTGGAACCACGCACCCTCCCCTCGGCGTAGTCCTCCACTGGGGACTTCCGTTCCTGTTGGAACTGCTGGCACGTGCGCCATCATCCTTTCAGTTAATTTTCTTTGGATAATAGTAAATAGTTGAAAACGTGGGATCCTGGATAGGTTGTTTTTTAACAGTCTGGGATCAACATTCAGGGAAAAAAAAATCCTTGAAAGACTCTACGTGGCTGAGCACCACAACTTACAACCAGATTACTAGTGGCTAATCACAACCCAAACTTGCTTCGGGTTTTTAAAGGGCGTCTTGTATACCCACCTAATGGTGAAAACAAAATGTGAAAGTGTATGGGATGGGCTAAATATAGACAAAAATGGCACCAAAATACTTAACCACTGATGTCTGAGACTGCTAACATATTATTTCAAGGAAAAAAACCTGAATATCTGGTATAAACAGTTCTGTAATGCTTTTTCTGTCCTTGGCATGGTCATCAGGAAACCCATATATGAGACCCATTATTGACAACCAAAAAAAAGTTCATGTACTAGAGAAGTGTATCTCCTCTCATCCTTGCTCAACAGCTTGAAGGCATGTGAAGGGTGCCTACGATGGCCTCCTGAGGTGGGGCAAGCCGCAAATGCACGGAAGGAACTCAAGGACTGAAGGATGCATTCTACAAATTTTGGAAAAGAAAGACTTGTATGAATACTCAAATTGTGATGGTCTCACAAAGAACAGCCAAGGGCTGCTGTTTCCTAAGACTGTCACTTACACTTTAAAAATGTGCCTCCAGCGAGCACGGTCTGAATGAGGGTTGTACTCTGGTTTCCTCCACAAATGATCACTTAGGAACTCCCATGGGCTTGTCTGGAATTCTGGTTTCTCAGTCTTAAAACGGAGACAAAAAGTCTACTTGTCTTGTAAATATAATGAAAAACTTCATTAGCTCACTGAGGCATCTTGAAATAGTGATTAAGCCTAAAAACTCTTTATGACATTAAAAGGTTGAAATCATGAGTAAGAAGCCCTTCATAGCCTTTATTAGTATTTAATGTAAAAGCCAACTAGTAATAAAAATCAAGAGTCAAGCTATGTTTCCCCCATCGTGATTGTTTTTTTACATGCAAACTGAACCATTAGACTTTTTCAGAAAATTTGCCAGCAGGGGGCAGGGTGCTCATAATTAAAATAAGATTCTATGTTTTAAAAATTTGAGAATCTAAAAAATAAATAAATAAATAAATAAATAAATAAATAAATAAATAAATAAATAAATAAAAATTTGAGAATCTGATCAACTCCTAGTAGATAGAAAATAGACTAAGAATGATTTTATAAACCTGCTTCAAAGTCACTTGGGCATTTTAGTGTCAAAGGATGTTACTGGAAGCTATCCCTGCTATAGAAGTATCTGTAGTTGTGGCAAAACCACTTTAGAGCAACTGCAATGAACATAAGAACTCAAATAATAATAAGCCTTATGGATCCTTTGACTTTTTTTTAAAGATTTATCTATTTATTTGTTCATGATAGACATGAAGAGAGAAAGAGAGAGAGAGAGAGAGAGAGGCAGAGACACAGGAGGAGGGAGAAGTAGGCTCCATGTCGGGAGCCCGACGCGGAACTCGATCCCGGGACTCCAGGATTGTGCCCTGGGCCAGAGGCAGGCGTTAAACCGCCGAGCCACCCAGGGATCCCGACTTTATTTTTTAAAGCCTTTTTTTCTTTCAAGATTTTATTTATTTATCCATAATAGACACACAGAAAGAGGCAGAGACACAGGCAGAGGGAGAAGCAAGCTCCGTGCAGGAAGCCCGATGCGGGACTTGATCTCAGGACCCCAGGGTCACAGCCTGAGCCAAAGGCTCAACTGCTGAGCCACCCAGGCGTCCCCGAGCCTTTAACTTTATAATACTAAAAGGCAAACTCTCTGGTTTAAGCGTTTAATCACTCACTTCAAAAAATATTTTATCAGGCAGCCCAGGTGGCTCAGCGGTTTAGCGCCACCTTCAGCCCGGGGTCCTGGGATCGAGTCCCACATCGGGCTCCCCGCAGGGAACCTGCTTCTCCCTCTGCCTGGGTCTCTGTGTCTCTCATGAATAAATAAATAAAAATCTTAAATAAATATTAATTCAAAATAAGCCCGATAATACTATAAGCCCCAAAAGGAAATTTAGCTTTTTAGATAAAGGAGTAAAAAGTAATTTCTAAACACTATAGAAGATGAAGTATATGCTTCGGATATTACTAAGCTCAACTGTACAACATAAACCTGATAGTTCACTGAAACAAGGACCAGTACTTCAGATCACAGACACCTGCATATACAATTGTATCTTTTATGAGTTAATGACAAAAAAAATACATTTTATTCTGGATCACTGCAAGTTTCAAGTCTTTGTCTTGAAGTTTTTGGTTTGTTATTTAAATGAAAATGGTCTGTTACTCTTGGAACTCTTGATCTTAACAGTTGCAGAGGTCCAAATCTGAAGAATTTAACAAAAAAAGCACTATAAATTACTTACTTGTACAGCATTTTCCTTAGTACAAGTTGTTAAAATTGCCACAGAAAATATCTGCCAATTCTAAACACCTAGATGGGAAATACATCCTTCTATGTTACCCTGTGTTGATTTAATACTTTGGCTATACTGTGTATTGTAAAAAAAATTATAGGGTTATAAATAACTTATCCGCTAGGCTATAAATCTCACTAAACAAAAAATACAGAAGCAAGCACACAGTTGAGAGATACACTGTAATTTTTCTTTTTTTCCAGTTTCACCTTAAGATCACAAAATTACACCATTTTTATTAGATGTGATGGGCTGAGGACAACAGAAGTGCTCAAATTCACCTTATTCTAACAATAGGGCAATGAAGCACAATGAAAAGCTGAATTCTAACTGTAAATGTTTTTTTTTTGAAACATAACATTTTCAAATCTGCTTAAATCCAGAGAGATTTTTATTACACAATTTGATTTTTACATCAATAAAATCTTAGATATATAACAATACAGATGAAGGAACAAGAATTTAATTTGTATTGAAATAAATATTAGATATACAAAGCACATAGAGTGAAAAAGGGTCACAATAAATTAAAGTGGAGACATCATTTTGTTCAATCACCAAAGAAAGCCCTTGACACTTCCAATTTCATACCATCAAATTTATCATTCTTGCTGATTTAAGCAGAACACAAAACAAATATGGATCCCAGGGCTTACTTTCACAGGTACCAGCATAGATAATTTACTACAGTGATCCAATTTGGAAATCAGTAGGGACCAATAAATCGCTGCATAAAAGAAAGAGCGAATGAGGCCCTTTTTCCTTAGTGTCAGCAGGCTATTATTATTATGTTTATTAGATTTTCTTGAAAGGACTTCACATTTTCTCAAATATTCAGGAGAAATATATTTCCCCTCTGAGCCCTACATTAGCATTTATGTGCGTTGGTCTTGAATATAGGAGAATGATGAATTTTTCAATTTATTTTATAAATTTATACAGTCTGGATAGTATTGGCCTGAAGAGTATAACTCCCCAACCTGTACGGATTAGATATTAAAAATGGATTCAAGAGAGGTTACTAAGAAATGCTGACATACTATCTACACAAATTTTTTAGTTCAATATATCCCATTATATGGAGCACCAGAACTAATGCATTTATAAATCAAACAGTGTTTTATGACTCTTTCTAGACTTTGTGACCCTTTTACATTTGTTCCAATAAAGACACATCACAAATGTTACCTGCCCAAGACTTTGCCCATTTGGTCTCAACTTACAAATATATATGAAGGCAAAAATTCATGTCAAAAGCAATTGTTCTACTCGGAAGGTACAAAAGAAAATCTAGAATTCAACTGTCATGAACCAAGAAAAAAAAAACTAGTTTAAAAGGATTGAGCATATCAAAAAGTTACTTTCAAGAAGGCTATGAAGGAAAATGTGAGATGACTGGAGCCTTTCCTTCTCCTTTAATGTGAGTTAATTTTTAGATTACAGCAAAGGTATCTACCAATTTTTTTTCTAATTCTCTACGAAACAGAATCTGCTTTAGATTTTAAAAATACTGTAATTTTTCTCCTGTCGCATCAACTCAAACTGAGTGCAGCTTTCCTATTTGCGCTGCACAAGAGAAGGAGCACTCTAGGGTTCATCCCTCACACAGAAAAAACAGTTCCTTCTCAGGACCCACCTGTATACCACCTTAGAAGATACACGTGTCCAAAATAATTACTAGCGGGAATCCTTCCAAATTTTCTTATCCTTAATACCAGATCCAGCAACAACTTTCCACTCTGAATATTAGAAGAGGGCTGCTCAATTAAAACAAACCCTGGAAACGACTCCTGGATTTACAGACATACTTTTGCCACACTATCTACTAAACTACATCATTATACACACACACACACACACACACACACACACACACACACACACACACATATATAGCCTCTGCAGAATTCTAATCCTAGAGAAATTCCACTGTGGTGTAAAATAGAAACTAGTTGTCTCTGCAACTCAAACTGAATTTACAAGTCTAAGTATCATTCTTGATATAATAACCAAAATATTTCAATATGCTTTTATATTACCACGAAAAGTCTAAATTTTAAGAGACTGAACTGGCCATACCTTGTATACCTACAAAACGACCATGAAAAAATTCTAAGTACCATATTTCTACACACCTGAAAATTAAGGATAAAGAACACTCTTATAATTGATGTATTTAGGTGATTCAGGCACTATTTATAAAGAAAAAAACCCAAAACAACACAGGGCCCGTGATCTGAATGATGCCATTCCCAAGTGTGACCTATATTCCCATTTAACTAGAAAGTACACATTACCAGGGCACTTCCTCCAGCTTTTCAACATTTCAATATTTTACTACGATTCCAATATAACCGAATACGTAGTAATGCAGTTTCATTACATTACTATGTACTCACAGTAAATACTTATTAAACATTTGTTGAATTTGAGTAATTACATATTAAAAAGGGCGAAGGGCACCAGGTCCTCAGTCTGGCTGACTCCCGCACCTCTGGTGGCACTGGACCTTCCCTTCCCGGAGGCTCCCTGAGGAAAGCCTGCCACCTACTGCTCAGGACCGTGACTGTCTGTGGTTACTTCCTCCCTTGAGGCTCTCATTAACAGAGGAAGAATCAAGACTGGTCTAAATTTGGGTGGTAGCTTTGAGGCTAGCAGATCCTAGGGGGATCTGGGCTGGCATGGGCGGGGGCGGGGAGGGAGGGTGTTTTAGAGTAACTATTTTAATCAAAATAAACTCCTCAGGATTAGACAAAAGTCTTTAACCACAAATCCCTCAAAATTAATTCCATTCACTCTGATCTCAAACTTTTAAAAAACTAAGTCTCTCGGTTCCACTTATCTCATTACATATACACTCATTTTCCTTTCCACGTCAAATAATATTCATGTCCTAACCTTATAAACCTAAATCAGAATTTTTGATCTTGATTTTTAGAAAGAGAATTCTGACAGCGTTACAAAATTCAGTTATAAAACAGATCTCCTAAATTTTTCATAACTTCTGGTTTAATACCACAGCATGCTTTGATTTTCCCTGCAAGGGAGGTTCCTAAATATCTAAATTTAATTACTTGCTTACTTCCAGGAGCATCTACCTTGGTAAATTTTATTCCAAGAAAATGTAAATACAAATTATTATTTAAGAAATTTCTCTTTGGACTGACATTAAACAGAATTTACTTCATGAGGAATCAAGTATACAAAAAGAATATAGAATTCTTGTTGTAATAAAAGTAGGTTCTATGTTCAGTTTCCACCTGTCCAAGAGGGTTTAATATCTAAAAGTACTAGAAGAACAATCGCATACTGTATCACTTCTAAAGAATTAGATATTCTGGATGTTAACTTTTTTAAACCCAGACGTAAAAACAGGTTCAGCTAAGCTATAGTTTCTCCTATTTCATTCATTCCACATACTGCTACTGTATTTCTAATTTTAATTTGATAGAGGTACCTATTAAACTATCATTCTAGAGCCAAATCAGCTGGTTGCATGTATACGTATTGCAGGATTCCTAACTACAAGCCATGCAAACTAAGTATCTGGTAATGCTCAAATTGTAAAATTTACTTTTTCATGACTCGAGGAGTATTTTATTTATAAATCAAGCCTTCCATGAAAGAACAGTCCATCAGGAGCGTATCAGAAATATAATCTTGTATGTGATAAAAAGCCTCAACTTTTAAAGCACAGGGTTTCTGAATTATTAAGTTTTAATATTAAAATTCCTTTTGTTAAAACCAACATGAAATCATTTCCTTTAGGGAAATCTTTCTGACCAAAAGTAATTTCTAAACGAAGGAGGAAAAACTCAGAACAGAGGCATACTCATAGGTCATTAAAAGACAATCATAGAAAAACAACTCACAAGAAAATTAATAAATGGAAAAAATGGCAAAATTTGAGTAAGTTCTATATTTTAACTAATAGTATTGTTCCAGGACTAATTTCTTAGTTTTGATAACTGTATAGTTACATAAGATGTTAATATAAGGGGAAGCTTGTAAAAGGTTATACAAGAACTCTTGGTGCTATTTTTGCAACTTTTCTATAAATTTAAAAGTATCTCATGATTAAAAAAAATTGTAGAAAACAAACTAGTAACTTAAAAATAAATCACTTCAGCTGCCATATTTCTTGATATAATTCAAGACTTAAGTTTTAAAGACATCATTAGAAATCAATATGTTTACTTAACATTATAATCACTTTATTGCTCTAGAAAATTAGTTCTTAAAACCATCAAATTACATATATAGTGATGAGGCGAGCTACACACCCATCCACCCACCCAATCAACTGTATTGCATGAGGCTGCTTTTCTAACTTAGTAGATAAATATTATACAAAAATACAAAAAACAGTTGGTTACAGTTGAGCTATCAAGTAGATGTCACATTTCCAGAGATGGGAAAGTTGAACAAAAAGGAAACTGAGGTTACTGACAAGTATGAATGTATCTGAGAAATCCATTTACATGCAGACAGAAGAAAACTGGTTACAAAAACTATGACTAAAAACTTTGCAGTGTTTTAAACATTCCTAATCATGCAACAGTAATAAAGATCAGAATCAATTTTATAAAGAAGTTGACGGCAGCTCAACAAACAGGATTTAACATATTATACAACTCCAATCACGGCTGCATAATACACCCAATACTCCCAAATTTACCTGTGCATTACAAAATTAAAATGCACACTGTTCCCCCACAATTCCTCCTCCAGCCCCATTCCCAATCAATTATCTTACCTATAAACCTTTCCATTTAACCTTTTAAAAATCAGATTGGATAGGTCACAGTATGTAATCTACAGGATAATCTTCATTATTATTTCAGAACAGACACCAAGCACAGGCATATGCTCAATCTTCAGTCACATTCCTTTCAAAAGATATCTGAACTGCTGCAACTGTCTATGAAAATTCAACCCTAAGAAACCGAGAAAATTGGCAGTCAAGAATCTGATCTAATTCTACGAACTATAGTAATACTAATAATCTATGTGTCCACATTTGTAGAAGGGTTTCCTATTTGAGAAAGGTTACTGAATGGCTCTCTGAAAGGAGAAAGGTTACTGAATGGCTCTCTGAAAGGAAAGCTGTAGAACTACCACGGCTTTCTGATGTAAAACAGTTGTGACCCCAGATATTTACCCATTTGGCTAACAAGCTTATAGCTCAGCCTTCTAAAAAATATTCAAAGCCACATTAAGTAGTTATGGAAATAAAATTTTGGAAGGTCATAGTGTAAGATGCATGCAGAATTCCTCTTATAATGGTATATCCAAAATAAATCCTAACAAAGCAGCACAAAATCAATTTAAGAACAATTTGAAATTAAATACAGTGGTAAAGGTTTCTTTTAAAATCATCAACCAAAATAACTAAATGGCAAAAGAATACTGTCTCAAAATATAATGCATTCATGTATGTTAATATTACCATAATGAAATCATGCCAGATGTAAATTTAGAGTACCAATTAGGTTCAAAGAAATTTAAGAGCTACTTTTACAATAAGAGAAATAAATGTATTTCATGATAAAGGCACAGCAGCATTTAAAAAAATTTTGATACATTTATCACAAGATAGAAACTTCCTTAACCATGAACAACACAGCACAGTAAAATTTTCTTGGGAATTTTTAAAAGGCTTGGTTTAACATGCCAGGAAAATAATCATGTTTCCACTGAGATGCATTTATGTAAATTATGTAAATTGGATTGAGGTCAGTTTTACACCTGGAATTAACAACCCCGAGCAGAAGTACCAACTCCTAAAAATGCTTATTTATACTATATATAACTTAGGTGGATGTTACACTATGCAACTGTTGGTGCCAGTCTGCTTATAAAAGCAATACTCTGGAGACAAAGTCTTCTCACAAACAGTGGGCAAGCCGGTTTCATTATTACATGTTCAACAACAATCCTCAGTTCATTAAACAAGGTCCTGCAAAATAAAATAGTTTTCTTTCAGACACAAAAGGAAAAAGAATACAAAGCAAATGCTGATAAAGGAATTCCCCATAGCCACTAAAGAATCTGAAGTAAAAGAAATAACTAGAATGCACCGTAGGAAACACACAAAATAAAATTCTCAAAATCCGTATTTGTGTCTTTTGGAGGGTGAGGGAACAGCATCTGATCAATGGTTATCTCCAAGGGCTGAGATAAGGGGTGATTTATACCTTCTTTACAGGAGAGTCACATCATTTTCACATTTAATTTTGGTAAATTCACTAGTTTTAAAAAAGAGCAAGAAAGTGAAATTCCATCTATTTTCCTTAAACTATCACCTTAAACATACATAATGCCTCTCAGAGCTCTCGTCATCTATAAAACAGGAAGATGGACTTCATGGAGTCACCCAGTAAGTTAAGTGAGACAGCAGAGAAGATACTCCGTAAGTGCTATTTCCCAATCAAGCCAGTTCCTGTTTATCTTCAGACTCAAGCCCGACTCCTACCATCTATGCCTTCTCTATGCCTTCTCTGGTCATAATGGAACCTGCGGCTTCATCTCCTCCCCCACTCTCTGCCAGGACTCCCGAATCCCCAGTCATGCCGCACTTCTGTGCCCCAAACAGGCCGCCGACTTTAACCGTGCCTGCTGCCTCCAAAGGACTCCTTAGGACCTGCATCACACACACAGTACAGGCTGGCAGACATAAAATCATGCATGTTGGCGAACTGTGATTTACAAGAGCTTTTGAAAGGTCACCCAGAGTAATTCTGATTATTCACTTTTGAGTTTTCACTTTATGTGCTGACTCATCCTGTGTAAGACAATTCCTGCTCTACCTTTCTGTATCCTCTGTTATTTTGCTGGTTAGGAAAAAGAAAAGCTACCATTTTAAAAAAGGATGTAATATGCTTTCACACAAAGACAGGAAGGAAATCTGTAAAGATGCAATTTTATCCAACCACCTGCCCTTGTATCTACCTGTGGCAGGCCACAACTCTCCTAGGTCCCAGGCCAGAAAGGGCTTCTTTATCTTGGTCTTCCTCCCCAAGCCCTAAGCTCTTACCTCCTGAATCTTTCAAATTTATCCCTTTTTATTTTACACAGAATTAGTTTAGGCTCTGGACTACTCTCACAGTCTCCAAAGTGGCCCTTCTTTCCTCTTGCTGAGCCGGTGACATGTCTTCTGGGATATTTCTAAATCAGATCTGATCACCTTCTCAACCCCTCCATGTTCTGAGCTTCAAATGCTCCTCCCTCCCATGAAATAAAATCTAAACCCTTTCTTGCTCTCTCCCTGTCTTAACTTCTAGGCACAGAGCTTCATTACTTCCCTCTACACTTCCCTGACTCAAGCACCTTGCACTTTCAGGGGCCCCCGTGCCCGAACTCAGACTTCAGAAGGCCTGGCTTCTGGTACCACTTCCTGGATGAGCTCCCCATCAGCTGCCTCCTTGTTCTCTGTGCTCTCACAGGACAGTCACCAGCACACTGACTTACAGAGGGTCTAATTCACTCAGCTCTAAGGCTCTAGGAAGCAAGTACTTCAAGCCTACATCAACTTACCACCAACACACAATCACTGTCTTCTGAATGACTCTAATGAATAAAACTAGATGACACCTTGAAAATACATTGGTCAAACCCCTCAGGTTACAAATGAGGCCTAAAGTCAACGGCTTGCCTTAAGGTCGTGCCGCTAGTTTTTTGGTTTTTTTTGAGATTTTATTTATTTATTCATGAGACCCACAGAGAGAGGCAGAGACACAGGCAGAGGGAGAAGCAGGCTCCCTGCAGGGAGCCTGATGTGGGACTCGATCCCAGGACCACAGGATCACGCCGTGAGAAGGCAGATGATTGCCCCGGGCATCCCCACGTGGCTAGTTCTTTCATTCCTGGCTCTACCCCTGGCATGATCTAGACCATGTCTCAGAGCTGCTCTGGAGCAGCAGTGACGACAGAACAGTCAGTGACGATGAAAATGTTGGGATCCCTGGGTGGCGCAGCGGTTTGGCGCCTGCCTTTGGCCCAGGGCGCGATCCTGGAGACCCAGGATCAAATCCCACGTCGGGCTCTCGGTGCATGGGGCCTGCTTCTCTCTGCCTGTGTCTCTGCCTCTCTCTCTCCCTCTGTTACTATCATAAATAAATAAATTTAAAAAAAAAAAAAAAAAAGAAAATGTTTCTCTGTGCTTTCCAACAGTGATCACCACAGCCACACATGGCTTCTGAGTGTGTGAAATTGGCTAACATGACTCAGGAATTGAGTTTTAAAGTATATGAATTTTAATTAATTTTTTTATTTAAATGGTCAAATGCGGGGCACCTAGGTGGCTCAGGAGTTAAGCATCTGACTCTTGATCTCATCTGAGGTCTTTGTCTCAGAGTCATGCATTCAAGCCCCAGTTGGGCTCCATGCTGGGCATGGTTAAGCATCTGCCTTCAGCTCAGGTCATGATACCAAGGTCCCGCGATCAAAGTGGAAGCCCCTTGTCCCCGGCTTTGCTCAGCGGGGAGTCTGCTTCTCCTTCTCCCTCTGCTCCTCCCCCCTGCTTATATGTGCTCTCTCTTGCTCTGTCAAATAAACAAAATTAAAAAAAAAAAAAAAACCCAAAAAACAAAATGTAGTTTTTATAGGCTGTTTATCAATATTTTTAAGTACACATATTTCCCATTACCTTCCCTCTGTTTTGTTTTGTGTGCTTATGCAAGATCTCTGAAAATGCTTATTGGCACATATTTGTGTTACCTAGATCCACTGCTATCCTTTCCTTTTTTATCCCACTGGACACTTCTAAAATTTCTCTGAATTAAGGGCATGTGGAGAAAATGGGGGTAGAGATTATAAGGGTATAAAGCAGTAGAGGAAAACAAATCTGCTGATGAAAATGTGTATGAGGGCAGGGGCCCCAAAGATACTGTTTTCTGAAATGAATACATGAACCAGAATGAAAAAGGGCAAAAACTCATGGAATCAAGTAAAACTGAAGGTTTATTCCTGACTAGGGACTTATTCAGAACCTATGTCTAATGGGGATCCCTGGGTGCCTTGGCAGTTGAGCATCTGCCTTTAGCCCAGGGCGTGACCCTGGGTCCTGGGATCGAGTCCCACACTGGGCTCCCTGTATGGAGCCTGCTTCTCCCTCTGCCTCTGCTTCTCTCTCTCTGCATCTCTCATGAATAAATAAATAAAATCTTAACAAAAAAAAAAAGAAAAGAAAAGAAAAGAAAAGAAAAGAAAAGAAAAGAAAAGAAAAGAAAAAGAAAGAAAACCTATGTCTGAACTAAGCTCTGTCTTAGGAAGTACTTTAAGAAAGACATTGTCTAACAGAGCATAAAAACCCCTCAAAAACATGAATCAGAATTATAGAAAGAGGAAAATAAGTTATGTATTAAAAACACAGCCAAATCTAAGTATTTTTCAAACATTACTTCATTTCACCTCCAGGAAGAGGTTTTCTCCTCCACCAGTGAAGAAATTAAAATTTAATTAACTTGCCTAAAGTTACACACCTGGCAAATGATGGACCAGCATTCAACTTCAGTTCTTTTACTTTTCTCATGAAAATAAGGATCACGCTAAAACACTCAATTTCTGACTGAGCTCTACTATACAATGAATTTTAAATTTGTAAACAAAAGCTACTTTAACATTAGCATCCCAGTAACATATCCCAGAAGCTGTTAAAAACTACTATTCGTTTCAGTTTCACTCTAACCTGTGAGATCAGCACGCAGAACTTAACTGTCTCATGTAAGCCTCCATTCCTGAACATTACGGTAACGCATTCAAATATTTCTGCTTCCTCCAAACTACTCTGCACAAGTCTATTAGAAGAGTAAGATCATGTCCAAGCCATGATTCCTATACATCTAAAAGATAAATTCCAAACTTCTGATCCAGAAATTCAAGAAGTTTTACAATTTGGCTCTAATACACCTTGTTAATCTCAGCTACACCCACTTAGCACTCAGGATCCCTGGTATCGCCACACAGGTCCATCCAATGCCCTTCAACATGGCTTGTTCCTTCTTGTCTTTGAACTTATGTTCCTACTCTCTTCCTACCTAAAATGCTGTTACCTATCCTGTCTATTCAAAGGCTTTAATTTTCTCGAACAATTAAAATTTCTGCTTTGTGAAACTTTCACGGGCCCTTTTTATATCCTGGCTCAAGGATCTCTCCTCCCTGTGGAGCACAGTATTGATAGGATACAGCAAACACAAGAGTGCATCATATATTGGGTTTGTGAACGCTGTATCCTGAACTACTGTTTCCTTATTATCTGACATATGGTTTTGTTTCTTCAATTAGGAAAGTGCCTTGAGATTGGGACTGATGTCTTAGACATCTTTAAATCTCTTAAACTTGAATACTATTTTATTTGATTACTACTTTGGTGGAGATCAAGGTAGATCCGGTCTCAAGTTCTAAAAAGAAATACAACCACCTTCTCACTAACCCTACTAAGGCCTGGAAGTTAAATTTACAAAAAAAAAATCTCTTGCTTAACTCTAACATAAAAGCTAAATAACTCTTAAACGTTATACTCTATTTTACAATACTCTCAACAAATAAAACAGATTTAAACTAATCACCAGCTTACCGACAATATGGATTTCTTCGAGAGGAATATCGAAGAGTAAGAAATCTGTAGTATATAAAAGGCTGGAGCAAACTTCCTTGACCACTGAAATAAATAAATAAAAGGGTAAGAAATATACATTAACAATTCATATGTACACTCTCAAAACTGAAAGCAATTTAACTGAAGAATGTGTGTGCTTTCATTCATTACATGGTCATGGCAGGGGTGCCTGGGAGCTCAGTCAGTTAAGCATCAACTCTTGATCTTGGCTCAGGTCATGATCTCAGGATCATGAGACTGAACCCCGTGTCCAGCTCTGTGCTGGGCAAAGAGCCTGCTTAAGACTTTCTCTCTCCCTCTGCCCCTCCCCAGTGGCTTCGTGCACGTGTAAGTGCTCTCTCTCTAAAAATAAACAAAATAAATGGTCATGGTAGTATCTATCATGTCTAAATCAAAGTTTATTTACTTAGAGCAGAGGTGCAAGAGCACAAATGGGGGGGAGGGGGGCAGATTCCCCATTGAGTGTGGACCCTGAGATCATGACCTGAGCCAAAATCAAGAGTTGGATATGTATCCAATTGAGCCACCCAGGCACCCCTAAATCAGTTATTCTTTATTTTTTTTTAATTTTTATTTATTTATGATAGTCACACAGAAAGAGACAGAGACATAGGCAGAGGGAGAAGCAGGCTCCATGCACCAGGAGCCCGACGTAGGACTCGATCCCGGGTCTCCAGGATCGCGCTCTGGGCCAAAGGCAGGCACTAAACCGCTGCGCCACCCAGGGATCCCCAATCAAAGTATTTCTTAAGAAGAAAGTAAGAGTGGCACCTGGCTGCCTCAGTTGGTAGAGTATGTGACTCTTGATCTTCGGGTTGTAAGTGTAAGCCCAAGTTAAGTATACAGCTTACTTAAAAAGAAATAAAAGAATATACATATGATTGCTAAAGACTAAGATGTTATCGTTTAAATTTTTATAAACATCATATTGATGTATATATTAAGTTTAAAACCTATTAAATAAATACATCAGAAAATGTATACAGATGCCTGAGTTGCTCAGTCAGTTAAGCCTCTGACTTCAGCCCAGGTCATGATCTCAAGGTCCTGAGATCCAGTCCTGCGTCACACTCCCCACTCAGCATGGAGTCTGACTGTCCTTGTCCCTTTCCCTCTCATTCTGCCCCCATCCCCACTCATGCTCTCTCTCGAATAAATAAAACCTTTCAAAAGATATATGATAAAGCAAACATAACAATGCATCATATACTGGTTTGTGAATGCTGGACCCTGAATTATTGTTTCCTTATCATTCGACACTTAGGAAAGTGCCTTGAGATTGGGACTGATGTCCCCAAAAAGAAAATGTATAAATGCTTCTATAATTACTACCAATAAATAATTGTTCATCAAGTTGTGAAACTTTATAACACAGTAAGTGAAAAGTGGTTCGTTTTATATAAACAACAACAAAAAAAAAACTAGTAAAATCACATAGGCTCCTTAGTAAATTTACACAGCTTATTCTACTATTTTGCTTGGTTAAAAAGCACTATTATAATACCCAAGAGCTATATACAAATTTATGAAATTCTAAGTCAAGAATTCTTTTCCTAGGAAAGACTATCTGGATTAAGACATTCACTACCAATAACTATAAAGTAAATGCATCAATATTTGGATAATTAGGTAGCAGGGTTAAGTATATTATCTTTACTTGATGGAGTATGCAACTACCTAAAATCTTGATTATGAAAACTATACAGCAACTTTGAAAAATGCAGAACATAAAACTATACATATTATTATATTTTAAACCTTTTGAGGAAGTAAAGATGCTAATGTGGTTTTTAAAGTTAATTTTCTTTTTTTTAAAGTTAATTTTCATCTTTTCTTCTAAATTGTGATATTACTTTCATAATAAAAATTTACATAATTATAAACTAATCACTAAACATTACATCCATTTCCCCCAGAAATTCCTGTGACAAATCTTTAATCTTCAAATGGAAAAATATACATACTATAGAAAATATAGAAAATAATATACAATAAAAAACAAAATTTCCATCCTCCAAGTTAGCCCCTTCCTCAGAGTTCCAGCTTAGTCGCTAATATATCCTTCCAGAAATTCACATGCACAAGTGTATATGACTAACCCTAATATGGTGCTCACTTTATGATTTGCTAAATCCACTTAAACAATTCTAAGAGGGAACTGGCATTATCACTCTCATTTCAAAAATGAAGAAACTGAAGCAGAAAAAAAATCCACATGCTCTTAAATACACAAACATACCTCAAGATATAAAAGGGGAATGCTCTACACAGTTCTTAACAAATTTTTAAATGTATTATACCTTAAAGATTATCTCCATCACAACACATAAATTTACCTCATTCTTTTTTACAGCTTCAAGCAGTTCATCTTATGCATTACTATTATGTAACAAGTGCTCTACTAATAAAGCTACAAAGACCTCATCCTTTTATGTTTTTTTACACTCATGTTCATGTATATGTAAGATAATCTCACAGACTTTACCTCATCTTTAAATACAAAGCTTGAAGCATTACTGTGAAAAACATAACTTAATGAAGCCTTCTAATATTAGATTGTTCTTCTATCATGAAGGGAGCAACTAAGGAATAATGATTTTAAATTATTTTAATTTTATAGTTTGTGTTATATGCAAGTGACATCAAAGCATCAATAGCTTTAGGGACTGAATAAGACATTATAATCTTTTTAGAATAACAAAGTGATTTCTCTATTTAAATATTTCTGGTAAATTCTCATCTCTTTTACAATAATCTTGAAAATTAAAATCAAGTTGTTTTAAAGTTTAACTTCTTTAAATGTGGTATCAATGCTCAAGAGTCTAAGTCAATGATTACATCAACTAGAATTCAGGTCCCTAACACCCAACAAGAAGCCTTTTCACTGTGTCATTCTGGAGCACATGTGGTGATCCTGGAGTTTCCAGAGAAAAACATTACTTAAAAGAATGGAACAAGTAACTGTTATTTATGAGGAAATCTGTAAAACTCAGTAACTAGCTTACAGCCTGCTAAAGAAAAAAACGAGAGATGCTAAAATATCACTAATTAAGGCAATGCACATTAAAATGAAATATTTCATAAACAAAAATAAGTTTTTATAAATTAATGAGCTTATGGAAAATAGATAATACAGACGTCTTAGAGGACAATGTGCCATGGTCTATTAAAGATACAGTGCACTTAGCTTAAACTCAGCAAAATCAATTCTGGTTTAAAATAAACAGAGGGGGCAGCCCCGGTGGCGCAGTGGTTTAGTGCTGCCTGCAGCCCGGGGCGTGATCCTGCAGACCTGGGATCGAGTCCCACGTCAGGCTCCCTGCATGGACCCTGCTTCTCCCTCTGCCTGTGTCTCTGCCTCTCTCTTTCTGTGTCTCTATGAATAAATAAAATAAAAAATCTTTAAAAAAAAAATAAAGTAAAAAAAATAATAATAAAGTAAACAGAGGCCCAAAAGTATAGGCAGAAAGGTAAAAAGAGGGGCACGTGGCTGGTTCAGTTGGAGCATGCAACTCTTGATCTCAGGGTCCTGAGTTTGAGCTCCACATTGAGGGTAGAAATTTTTTTTTTAAGATTTTATTTATTTATTCATAGAGCGGCAGACACAGGCAGAGGGAGAAGCAGGCTCTATGCAGAGCCTGATGTGGGACTTGATCCAGGGTCTCCAGGATCACGCTAAACCGCTGCGCCACCAGGGCTGCCCAAGGGTAGAAATTACTTAAAAAAAAAAAGGGTAAAAAGATGTTTACTCCATCAATATTTGGAAAAGCAAAAATCTGGAAACAAATGTTTCCCCATCAACAAGGGAACAGGTAGTGAAATGCAGCCTACTTATATGACTGAACACTACACAATCATTAAATGGAAAACAGAGTTGTTATCTATCAACATTTATAAACAGGACATGAAAACATACTGTATTAACTGAAAAAAAGCAAGATGCAGATAACTGATGCATTATGGCACTTCTGATGCAAAATAAAAAAACGAAAGAAACCAAACCCCACACCATACTAGTATGTATTTTCTACATATCTATATAAGTATTTCTAAAGTACTACATGCATGTACACATAAGGAGGAGGAGAGGACAGAACTGCAACAATGGTTCATGGTAAAATAATATATGGCTTTTATCTATAATGTCCTCTTATTGGAAAATTTAAAAAGCTATAATCCAGGAAGAAATGTACTTTTATTTTTTTTCCTGCTAATTTGATTTTTTTTCCCCAATTGGCTTTTAAGCAGTCATTTTTTTCCCACAACAAAGAAGATAAACACATTAATAGAGACAGAGAAGAACTTCTGAATTGGTAACCAAAGCTTATGCCATTTAAACTGCTCCTCCCCTTTCCTTTTTTTTTTATTTTTTTATTTTTTTTTATTTTTTATTTTTTATTTTTTTTCCCTTTTTTTTTTTAAAGTTTAATTTTAATCCCCGGTACTCATCACAAGTGCACTCCTCAATTCCTATCATCTATTTCACCCACCCATCTCTCTAGAAATGTAGTTTTAAAACTTAAATGCAAGAATTTTGATGGGGAGGGTCAATACTAGCCTGATGTTCTAATTTTTACATTACTTCTATAACTAAGATACAAACAAACATGGAGGTGTTGGTAGGCGACTATTAATACCAGACCATAATTTTTCTTGGAAAAAAAAATCATCTAAATAATGGCAGAATGCACTAACCTAGGCTTCCCAAGATTCAAAGGCAGCAGTTCTAAAATTAATTTTCAAAATGTTAAATGTAAATCACAAGGAATGATAAATAAGACAAGCTTCTAGGTTTACCGTAACGTCTCACGTTCTCCACAATAAAATGAAAAAATGGTGGCTAAGATCAATCTAGGTCTGCACATCAGTATCTACTTTAACAGATTTAAGCAGGATAAAATTTGAGTTAATACATTTATTATGTTCACTTAGTCATCTGCCTCTCAAAACAAATGTATTTTTATTCTTACCTAAAAAGCATAAAAACTGTAGCAGGCATCAAGAATATTTCATTACAAGCAATGAATTTCAGGATATTCTGTTGATTAGCACTTAATTTATCCAAGATAGATCTCAGCAGAGGTAAACTATTTGAACCCTTTGCCTGAAACATAAGAAAATAAATATTAGAAAGAATGAAGCATTTTTGATTACTCAATAATTTTTTTAGATAAATAGCATACCAACAAGTAATACAATTAAAAGACGATTATTTTAGAAATGGTAATATAAAAGTTTACAAATTAACGTAAAAGTGTATTTTCCTGCTTTGTTGATTTTGTGTATTTGAAAAATAAAAACACCATATATTATTTCACACACACAAAAAAATGGAGGTTATTTCTATCTAACTATAAACAAAATCAGACTACCTAGTAATAAGGTATTTGTGAATCCTTAGCTAAATACAAAGTAGAAATTAAAGTCCAATTACCGCTGTGACCAAAGAACTATGGAGATAAAGAAAAAGGGCAACACAAAGCAAACATTTGGGTATTTTAATTTAAATGTCAGTGCATATGCAGTCAATCCGCCTGGGACACTTAGTGAGGCTTAATGTTTAATCCAGGAAAAAGAAAATATTTTAGGAAAGTAGCAGTTCTGAACATTAAATGTAAAAGAAATTCAGTACACTCTACTTACCTGATTCTTAAAATTAAACAATGACAGCACAAGAGATCTACGACAACTTACCAAATAGAAAAGATATGATTAAAAAAAAAATCTATTTCAAACTTGAGAAATTCTCTGGGAACTGAGAGGTACTCTACAATACAATACTTTTAAAATGTATTTTGCAGGGAATGAAGGAAACTTTTGTGACAAATGCCAAAATGCCTTAGAACTCAAATTCATGCCAACAGGAGTCAAAAAAACAGCTTTACTTACATCAAGGACCTTTTTCGTGTATGTGGCAGCATGAAGCAAAGAGAACAACAAGACTGGAAAAATACTCACTGAAGAAAACAATTAAGGAAAATATCCAACATGTATCAAGTATTTTGTAAAACAGGCTTTGTATTATGCCCCATATAGAGCTGAACCAGCATCTGCTAAAAAGACTTGTTTCACTTGGTAACCATATGAAGTTTTTTTCCTACCTGTAAACAATTTCATTTTCTAAAGCTCACAATTTATTAAGAAAATAGTGAAAAGTTTTTTTCTATTAGATAATGAAATAATAATAAACATCTGCTATATCTAATCAAAATCTAGAACACCTAGAAGAAACCTTAAATATTTATTACAGCTTTTAACCCCACAATGGCCATCCTGGCCAGAATAATTTGGCCTTCAAATATAAAGACAGTCTCTTATACTACTTTCCTCATCACAATTGCTTAGGAAAGAGTCTGGGGTAATGGTTTAAAAAGTACTTATTCAGGGGCGCCCCGGCTGGCTCAGTCAGTAGAGCATGGGACTCCATCTGAGGGTCGTACTTGATCTCGGGATGGTACGTTCAAGCCCCACATTGCAAGTAGAGTTTACATAAAAAAAAAATAAAATAAAAAATCTTTAAAAAGTACTTCTCCAATTTTCCTCAACTAAAGATCTTTCATTATTTCTTTCCTACAAGATCCCCATTATCTCAAGACACTGTTCCTATCAAGCTTATACAGTTCATAAATTCTCAACCTGTACAAGTAAAAAGTGTGTATTTGGGTTTGTAGACACTTAACTGAGAGTCTAATCAGTTTAATTACAGACATGTAGTTGAGTTCAACTGTTTGGCTTTATGTCATGGATAAATATGCATTTTCATTCAGCTTTTTGAAAAATGGAGTGTTCCAAAGACCCTATTTATCCCAATTTCTGCCAGGTTGATAACAAGAACAACAACAAAACTTGTCAAATAACTTTCATAAAATGATATAGACTGTTAGTCCACTTTGAATGGCAAAAATACATGCCCTAAAAGTATCTGCAGATTCTGGGGTGCCTGGTTGGCTCAATCACTAAAGTATGGGACCTGATCTCAAGGTCATGAGTTCAAGTCCCATGTTGGGTGTAAAGTTTACTTAGAAAAAATAATCAAAAAAATTTTTTAATTACCCTCATTTAAAAAATATATATCTGCAGTTTTTAAGAAATGAGCCATTATCTTTTTCTAACAAAAAAGCTTTCACTAACTGAAAGCTTTGCTGTGGTGGGAAATGGTGATTAGAATGCACTAGGAATTTCAAATTCATTACCACATAACTCATTAAGATCCAAAAGTGCCTAATTTCCAACTGGCAACCCAGACACTGACCTATACCCAAGGATTAGAATTTTCCTAATTAGTATCCTGACCAATTCTTCCCTGACACTTACAAGAACTAAGTAAAATGCCAATTTCCTCAGTAGAGACCATGTATAGCTTAAGAGATCCCTTTGGAACAGATGAAAGCTGCCACCCTCTCCTCTCCAAGGCCACTGTAAAATTCTGTTGTTTCTTCAATAGTTAAATTTAAACTCCAAAACATATCTTAATTTGAAGTCTATTCAGTAAAGCAATGCAGGTAATGAAAACAACCCTGAATGGACAGTCAAGATACCTGGGTTCCAATCATGGCTGACACTAACTTCACTTGCTAGACCACTTTCATCAAAGCTCGATTTTGCTCCCTCTCCCCTGCTCACTCCCCCTGCCCACAATCAAATAAATCTTAAAAAAAAAGGGAGGGGAGGTGTCAGGGTGTCTGAGTGGATTAAGTGTCCAACTCTTGATTTAAGCTCAGGTCATGACCTCTGGTCCGGTTGGGTCATAGGATGGAACCTGCCTCCATGCTCAGCAGGGAGTCCAGTGGAGATTCTCTCCCTCTTCCCGTCCCCCTCAACTCATGCTCTAAAATATTTAAAATGTAAAAAGCTAGTTTTTTTTTTTTTTTTTTTTTTTTTTATTTATGATAGTCACAGAGAGAGAGAGAGAGGCAGAGACACAGGCAGAGGGAGAAGCAGGCTCCATGCACCGGGAGCCCGATGTGGGATTCGATCCCGGGTCTCCAGGATCGCGCCCTGGGCCAAAGGCAGGCGCCAAACCGCTGCGCCACCCAGGGATCCCAAAAGCTAGTTTTCTAATGAGTGTTTTACCTCTAACATTCTATAGTTCACAAATCCTTGATAAGAGATTCAAAACTTAGCTTTCAATGTCGCTTTTAAACTATTTAGAAAATAGAAAGGGTGAAAAGTCTACAAGTTAAACTCTAAGTACCTATCCCTGTTAGAGCAAGGACAGTATCACCTTTGTAAGACCAAAGAACAGAACACAACTTTGTAACATGACCCTGGGATCACCTTCATTGACTAACATAATACTCAAGTGCTTTAAGAATCAGACTAGTATTTCCTATCAGTTACTAGTTTAGACTATTTCTACTACTACTCCCCAACCTCCACCCCTAACGTTAAGAATTTAAGGAACAGGAAATCCTTAATCTTCAACATTCCCATAGAGAAGGGCTAGCAAATAACCAATTGCACAGAACAGGAGAGAGGCCATCTTAAGTGGTCATGAGCCTCTTTTAGCATACACTCAGGATTCACTCAACAAAACTCACTGACCACCTGCCATGTGGACTGCTTCGTCCTGGTACAGACAGAAATACCTCAAAACTATACCTAAGTGTTACTCATACATTAACCGTAGATTAGGTAAACCTGTTAGGCCAGACAGACCTTACCAGCTTTACTATGCACTTGCCAATGTGGCGTCAGGCCAAGTTATTTGAAACTCTTAGAGCCTCAGTGTCCTCATCGAATATGCTGCCTGGGGCTCCTCTCCTGGGTGCTTCAATCGGGTACACTCAGCCTCGGCCTTCGCGCAGGTCAAGATCTGAGTCCTGGGACCCTGCTCCTTGGGAAGTTGGCTTCTCCCTCACCCCACCCCCACTCGCACGCTTGTGCTCTTTGGCAAATAAATAAAATCTAACAAAATTTTTTTACTTTTTTCAGTGTTGCGAGGATTAAGTACGTCAGATTTGTATATGCTGACAAAATAAGTACTCAAAAAATTTCAGTTACCTATTCTCTTTTCCTTAAGACTTTTAAAAAACCTATTTAAAATTGGATACTTCACAGAGAAAAGTATTATTTAAATAGGTAATATTTAGCCCTAGGGACACATTTCACTGTGTTTTCCGTTAGCTGTAGCTATGTATACACACATATTGTTTAGGAGTAGATCAGGATGTATCAGACATAGTCAAGAATCCTTAAGAGCAGCACTTAAAGCACAAAACACTTTCTTGTGGGACACAGGGACCACAGGGGGACAGTAGTATTAAAATGATCAAGAAATTCTGGTCACTCTTTTGCCTCACAATGCACATTAGCACATCAAAGGTCCTACAGTAAAGAAATTCAAACTGTTTAATCTAGTGCTTCCCAAACAAAATAAACTGCGACTTTCCTCCCCAGACTTTCCTCCCCAGACTTTCCTCCCCAACCCGACTTTCCTCCCCAACCCTCCCCACCTTTTGAGAAAACCTGTTATGGCCCAACACACTTTTGAAATGAGATTCCAAATGTGTTAATTTTCATTAGCTCCAAAGATTATCAATTTTCTACTCTATCCACAGTAAATACTAGTATTTTTATTATATTTATTAATTATCGCATTTTCTGCTTAAATAAGTTGTTCTTTGATGAATTTCCATTTGTTTCTAGCTCACTAGGATTTGAAAGAGCTGAGGATTTTTTTAAGCAAGACATATGGACAATTTCCCAAAGATATGAATTAAATATTAAAATAAGTCTTCCATAATCTTGTGCTTTGAATCCGAAGTTTAAAATATCCATTGCTAATAGAGAAGCTTACAAGAGGGAAGAACAAAGATACAAAATTTAAAATTCCCACATCAGCTCTTCAAATTTAGATTTCACATTTTAGAGTCAGAAATTCTTAAACTAAATCTATCTTCATTTAAATCAAGTGTCAACCACCCAGCCAACCCAGGCTTCACAGAAACCCTCCTTGCTGAACCCTTCCTATTGCAAAGAAATAACAAGAGATTCCCTGTACACTTGATAGGCAACCTCTCTGTCAAAAAGGCACAAAAAAAGGATACTTGTAACAGGGTAGGAATTGACAAAAATGAGTGAGTACAGCAGGTAGTGGCAGCTGTCTTCTAATAGAGCCTGGGCCAGGAATGCTCTGCTTAACTGGAAATGTGGTAATCTTTGGTGCAGCCTCAGAGCACTGGTAAGAGCATTTGCCAGTAAAGCACGTTGGTAAAAGCTTGCAGCTTCATGCAACCTGCAAATTACCAGAGGAGAGGTTATCCTGAGACCTGACAACTATCATGTCTCTTCCTCCTTTGTGGATTGCATCATAATTGCACAACACCCAAATCTCTTGTCAGTAGAAAAAAATTATTTGAACCTATTATACCTTCTTAGAGGCATCACTTCATATATATACCCGACTAAATTTTATAAAGCAGTCATCTTCCTTTTAAAGCAGTCATCTATTAAGTCAAAAAAATCAAAAATGAAAAAAAAAAAAAAGGAACTCTCATCCCTACACATCCGCTTTCTTTCTGATTTTCAACATGATGTCAGCTTTCACAAAGCACACAACATAAGATATTCCTCCAGTTGGTACTATTAGTGGGTTATTAGCACTTAAAGGAGACCTGCGTTTTATCTGTTCCAGAACCTTTTGCAGTTTAACGAGTCTTGCACATAAAAGGCAGTCCATAAACACCAAACAACTGAGTATCAAAGGCAGAACATCTGTGTAATACATACCCGAGAAGAGGCAGGACAAACAAAGCAGAACAGTAAACTGTGAACAAGCGAGAAAGCCACATTGCTGTGTCCAGCTTATTGGTCATCATGAATTGCTAAATTTAAAAAGAAAAATATTGTGATAAACTAAGCCAGCAAATTATCTTCCCAAGGATGAAGATAACATAGTTTTCTTCATATTCAAAATGTTTTAACAACCCCGCAGCGATTATTTAAGACCATTAAATGAGAACTCCTAAGGCAATTGTTTCGTCTATACACTCAGTAACACCTCCAAAAACCTTATGGCATTGATGCAGAAAGCAGTGGAAGTACTTAAATAGAAAAATATCAGTTGATATTTTAAAAAATAAAGATTAAAAAAGAAACCTGTGAACAGAAATGTAACTACAATTGTCTCTATTCCTGCAGCACTTATAATACTGGCTTCACTTACTTTAAAAGAACTTTAAATAAGAACTAATTGCTCTCAAGAGAACCATAATGCCTATTCTTAGAAATCTCAAATTCAAATAGGTAGGTTTCAGATCTGAGTAAAAAGCCAGTTTGGATTAAATAAACCTTACAAAGGAAAAATGTAAAACATGGTAATAATCACTCACTACCCAACTCATTAATCTATGGAGAATCTGCTTATGTACATATGACGGCCTGACATACTCTAAGTGTTCAAAATATGACCGTCAAATATTAAATAGTACCTGCCTCTTCAATTTTATGACTTCTTCATCCCCTTGGAAGCTGCCCCACATGTCTCAACCTGAATATTTCAGTGGCCCTAAATTAAACTCCCTTATACAACTCTATTCTCCATGTTTTCTATCTTTATCCTTGCCCCTGCTATGTTTGTCAAAGATGGATCCATTATCATCAACAGAATCACTTAAAATCTGTTTTCCCATTCAAAATGTGTCTTGTAAGTGGCTTTTACATTTTTTGATAGAATCTACATTAATAATTTTTACATCAACATCTAATACTGATATACATATATATATAAACGTCTATAAAGAAATTTCACAAAATAATACTTATCTTTCCTATGTAATGGATTTTGGTATTTTGTATTCTAATGTTTTAGAAAGATTTAGTGTTTTCACTAAATGGATGTCAAAACTCACTAGTGAATCGTAACGTGAAGCCTAAAACATTAAGCAGTCTAACTTAATTATCTTTCGAAAAATATAAAAACCTTTTGGGGAAAAAAGCAAGTACATTTTAAAATCAAAAGATGTTTCACCGCATGTCTTTTCAACAATATGCAAGTAATTATTCTATCCAAACCTACTATATTGTGACTCCTTTAAATTTAAACGATCACCCTAGTCAAGGGGAAGAATGAATCTAGCTTACTGTACTCAGGTTCTCCACAAATACTCAGATTTCACATCATGGTCTGAAATCTAATTTTAAAACATGTTCTTTATTTTATTTTTTAAAGATTTTATTTATTTATTCATGAGAGACAGAGAGAGAGAGAGGGGTAGAGACACAGGCAGAGGGAGAAACAGGCTCCATGCAGGGAGCCTCCATCCCGGGTCTCCAGGATCAGGCCCTGGGCTGAAGGTGGCACTAAACCGCTGAGCCACCGGCTGCCCCAAAACATGGTCTTTAAAATTGATTAGCTTAAGGACACTGGGCTGGCTCAGGCAGTGGGACACGTGACTCTTGATCTTGGGGTCATGGGTTCAAGCCCTACGTTGGGTATAGAGATTGCTTAAAAATAAAAATCTTTTTTGGGACTCTTGGGTGGTACACTCGGTTAAGCCTCCAACCCTTAGTCTTGGCTCAAGTCTTGACCTCAGGGAGATGAGCTCAAGCATGAGTTGGGCTCCGACTTCAGCGCAGAATTCGGAGCTGGTTAAGTCTCCCTCTTCTTCTGCCCTTCGCCACAGTATGCATGCATGCTCCAATGCTCTCTCTAAAGTAAGTCAATCTTTGAAAAAAAATAAAATAAAATCTTTTTAAAAAATAAATAAAATGAAATCCATTTGTTTAGGGTGTTTCTTTTGTAATAACGTGGATCATTGATTTATTCATTTCATTTTGCACTTTGTGTATCTGCATTTCAATACATAATAGAAAAGGTTTAAAAAGTTTATTGGTTTACACTTTTAAGAGTCAACAGCCCAGTCCTGTTATAAATAGTATGGGCAAAAAAAATCACTGAAATTTTGGGTGCAAACCTACCCAGGTGAAAAACTATTCACTCAGTCTCAAACTATCATGCCACAGAATACTTTTTCATCACAAAAGAAAAAAGGCGTGTTTACAATAGTCTGGTAGATGCCACTTAAACCAAATTGTCAAACTTATCTGCAATGATAAGATAAATCAACATAAAATGCTTCCTCATATATCACACACTGAAAATGATAGAATAGCATTTATGTACTATTCCTGCCAAAATGCTTGACTTGAATCTAGTCACAGGGGAAAAAACAGGCAAGTTTAATTTGAAAAACAAAGCAAGTCTAAACTCCTGACAGTCAAAATTGCATGAGGAGGGCAGCCCTGGTGGCTCAGCGGTTGAGCATCTGCCTTCAGCCCAGGCTGTGACCCTGGGGTTCTGGGATTGAGTCCTGTGTCGGGCTCCCCATGTGGAGCCTGCTTCTCCCTCTGCCTGGGTCTCTGCCTCTCTCTCTGTCTCTCATGAATACATAAGTAAAATCTTAAAAAAGAAAAAGAAAACACAAAATGGCATGAGGAAAGCCAGGGAAGTACTCTAGACCTAGAGAGTAAAGGCCAGTAAGCAGCAATGCATGCTGTGGATTAGATCCTGGATTAAGGAGGAAGCAGCTTTAACAGACAATGGAGGAAATTCAAATATGGATCGTAAAATCAGGTAAAATCAGGTAAAAACAGGGATCAATGCTTAATTTTTCCAATCCAACTGCAAAAATCGCAACAATGCCTGCACTGGGGTCATGCAGAAGAATCCTTAAGTACTCGTGAAATTAGCCCCCACTGTGGATGCAACTTATCCTCAAAAGGTTCAACAAAATTTAAAAAATAAATAATTAAAAAAAAAAGAAGAAGAAAACTGTGTCTATAAATGGAAATGCTGTTAAGATGTTTAAAAAGGAAAAAAGTGGGCAGCCCGGGTGGCTCAGGGGTTGAGCGTCTGCCTGGGGCCCAGGGCGTGACCCCGGGGTCCCGGGTTCAAGTTCCCCATGGGGCTCCCTGCATGGAGCCTGCTCCTCCCTCTGCCTGTGTCTCTGCCTCTCTGTGTGTGTGTCTCTCGAGAATCAATACATAAAATCTTCATTAGAATAATAATAATAGGGATCCTTGGGTGGTTCAGTGGTTGAGCGTCTGCATTAGACCCAGGGCGGAATCCTGGAGTTCCCAGGATCGAGTCCCACAGCAGGTTCCCTGCATGGAGCCTGCTTCTCCCTCTGCCTAGGTCTCTGCCTCTCTCTCTCTCTCTCTGTGAGTGTCTCTCATAAATAAACAAATATATAGATTGATAAAATCTTTTAAAAAAATAAATAAATAAAGGAAAAGGTAAGCTGCTCAATTCACATATTCACGGTGTTTAAAACTCGAAGAGCACTGACGCTTTGGGTACAAATTAACTAGCAGGCAGGTCTGCGTGTTACGCACAAAGTATATTCACGGAAGCCCAGCATCCCTCTTCGTAGGGACAGAAGGACAAGGTGACAAAAAGGGGGGGGGAGGCGGGGATCTTAAAAAAAAAAAAGACCGCCCGCCCCTCCACGTAGCCCCGCCCCCGCCTCATAGCCCCGCCCCCGGGCAGTTAGCCTCCCGCGGCCGGAAGCGGCCGAGCCGGCGTGAGGCGCCCGGCGGAGGAGGGCCAGGCAGCGAGGCCCGGGAGCGCCCCCCACGCACCCCGACCCGACCCGACCCCGAGCGCTCACTCACCACCGCGCCCGCCCCCTGGGGGCCGTTCGGGGCCGCATCCGCCATGGGAGGCCCACAGCCGCGTCCGGGACCCTGCAGGCGGGGAGGGAGGGGAGGGGGTCAGCGCGGGGCCGCGCCCCCGGGGCACCTGCCCGCCGCGCCCCCGAGCCGCAACGGAACAGTCGCGCCCGCGCCCGCCCCCGCGGAGCGCCCCGAGCTGCCGGGGAATACCTGCACCGCAGCACCGAGCGCCAGCCGGGCTTCTAGAAACACCCGCGAGAGGCGGAGCTTCGGAGCAATACCCGACACGGCCGGTCCGACGCCGCCGGCCCGCGGTACTGCCCGACCCGGAAGTGCTCCTTTCACTTCCGCGGCGGAAGAAGCGGTGACCGAGGCCGGAAGCGGACAGCGGCGCCTTGAGGCATGACGGGAAATGTAGTTTTCCTCCCTTCAGTTTCACCTGTCCTGCCCTGCGATTGGCTGTGCAAGTGTGGAAGCTGAGCAGGCCCGCAAAGCAACCTTTGCCCGCGGCTCAGGCTGCCAGGTGCTCCTTCCTCCCTGCCCCCTGCCAATGTCCAAGCTGCAGGGTGTCTGTTCCTTAATGTGGAAGCCTCACAAAGGTTTTCTTTCTTTGCCTTTTTCTCCAGGGGCTCACTGGTGCAAGGTTCTACCTATAAAATTAATTCTTCCCACAAGCACTAATGACACCTGCTATGGGACAGGCCCCATGTTCGGCTTGGAGGATTTGAAAAAAAAAAAAAAAAGAAATGAATATAATGAATATGGAGCACCTGGGTGGGGCTCAGTGGTTGAACATCTGCATTTGGCTCAGGGCCTGATCCCCCAGGGTCCTGCAATCAGTCCCCTCGCAGAGAGTGAATTAAAAAAAAAAAAAAAAAAAAAGACAGAAAAGAAAAAAAGAATATATGCAGATTGTGGGAAAGACAGGTAAGTAAACCAATATCACAGCACAGCGCTTGTGCAATATGGGCAGAGTCCAAGTTAATCGCAGAGAGCACAGAGGAGGGGAGTTTGGGAAGAGTTTCCTGGAAAAGGTAATTCTGGCCCTAAATTTTGAAGGACAAGGAGAAGTTGGATAAATGGTGGGGGGGAGCGGGGAGGTCGGGATAAAGCAACAGAAAGTTCATGAAGCAACAGGGCAGAGTCAAGGAACTAGCTGAGTGTGACTAGGATGTATGTGTTGGGGGGTAGGGGTGCGGCTAGGAGAAGTGGATTGTAAAAGATGTGGGATAAAGAAGCAAGTTATAAGGATTAAGGAGAAAATCTGAACTTGACCTTGAAATCCAGGGAATCAGAATACAATTTTAAGCAAAAATGGATTTAGAACAATCAGTCTGGCAGTAGGTTAGAGGATGATCAGAGGAACAACCTAAAATTCAGGGGGTTACGTGGGATGTTTTACATATATCTATATCAATATCTATATCTTTATATAGAAGAAACGTCCAACCTCCATGGCAATCCTGGTGTAGTCAGTCGCAGCGGCAAGTCAAATGGTGCCCTCTTGAAACCTTGTAAACTTCAGGGTTTTTTTTCCTTTTTTTTTTTTAAAGATTTTATTTATTTATTCATGAGAGATACAGAGAGAGAGAGGCAGAGACACAGGCAGAGGGAGAAGCAGGCTCCATGCCGGGAGCCCGACGTGGGACTCGAACCCAGGACCCCGGGGTCACGCCCTGTGCCGAAGGCAGGTGCTAAACCACCGAGCCACCCTGGGATCCCCAACTTCTGTTTTTCTAAGGTCACTACCCAAGGTCAGGTCCTCATGATCTATCACCGGGATTATCTAAAACGCCACCTCCACTGCACTCCTCACATACCATTTACTCCATATTTTTATAGCACTTATCATCTCTTAACACTTCTTACAACTTGTGTGCCTATCAGCAGTGTGTGTGTCTGACCTTGAACTGCTATGCCAAAATATCATAGGTTGGGTGGCTTAAACAACAGAAATTTATTTCCCACAGTTCTGAAGGCTGGAAAGCCCAAGACCAAGGTGCTGGCACATAGGTTTCAGTCTGAAGCCTCTTCTCTTGACCTTAAGTGGCTGCCATTTCATTATGTGCTCACATGGCCTTTCCCTGGTAGGGAGAAGGAAGGGAGAGAGCTCTCTCTTCCCTTTTTTAATAAGGCTATGCCATTTCATTGGTAGGGTCGCACCCTTATACCTCATTTATACCTAATTACCTTCTAAAGATGTTATCTCCAAAAAATAGTCATGTTGAGGGTTAGGGATTCAACATATGAATTTTAGAAGGACACAATCCAGTCCATTGCAATATATACATATGTGTAGTACTGATTTATAACAATCCTTTTATGGGACGCCTGACTGGCTCAGCAGTCGAACATGTGACTCTCAATCTCTGGGTCATGAGTTCTAGCCTGAAGCCTACTTAAAAAAAAAAAAATGCTCTTATTACAAAAATACTAACCTATAAAATGTCTTCCTTTATTTTTTTTATTTTTTTTTATGATAGTCACACAGAGAGAGAGAGAGGCAGAGACATAGGCAGAGGGAGAAGCAGGCTCCATGCACCAGGAGCCCGACGTGGGATTCGATCCTAGGTCTCTAGGATCGCGCCCTGGGCCAAAGGCAGGCACTAAACCGCTGTGCCACCCAGGGATCCCCTAAAATATCTTCTTTTAAAGTCCATATAACCAATTGGTTCACACAACACACTTGTTGATTTTTACTGAACTTTTGTAACCAAAGCAACATATTGTTACTATTGCTAAACCAGCATAATTCCATGAATGTTGTTTGATATTTCTGTTAAGCAATAAAACGAAAGTGAAACAACATGAAACAACAAAGACATATAGTGAAACTTCATTCTTTGAACAATGATGTGAACAACTTCTTTTCTGAATTGAGTAATGGTTTTTGAATACTGGACAAATATCTATTCAGTTTTTTAATGCTACTCACAATGTTAACAGCTACAGACACAACACACTTTTAGGTTTAATCTGCATCAACGTTCTCCCCATAATTTTAAGTCTAGACAATCAACAAAATAATAAATTGAGCCTTGATTGGCAATGCTTGCTGGTGTTGCCATGTTGTAAATACCCCTACCGTGACCTATTTCAAACCATCAACATGGAGTCACTGAATGTGAAATTAGGAAGAGATGTGCATAACACAACATTATATAATATTTCCATCATGCAGATACAATAGACATAACCCCAAGGGTATAAATAATTATAAAATATAGTAAAAATAATTAAGAATTAGTGAGTTCTAAATGTTTATTATCTTTTTTTTTTTTTTTTTTTTTTTTTTTTTTTAAGTAATCTCTATGCCTAGTGTGGAGCTTGAACTCAGGGCCCTGAGATCAAGGGTTGTATGCTCTACCAACTGAGCCAGCCACGTGCCCCTATTATCTATTTTTAGTATAACTCATTGTAAATTTATACCCTTTAACTTTTAATAATGGCTGTGCTTAACAACCAGCTCACAAAATTCTAAAAAATTTAACAATCAGCTCTTGCAAGCCAATATGAGCTGGCTCCAGTAAATTAACTGCATGCCTACTCAAATGTCTGTTCAGTCTCACTGCCCAGTAACACTATCACCAATCTCTCCTTTTTCCATCAGAAAAATCCCTAATTGAAATGCCTAAATATATTCCTATTCTATTAGAGAATTTATTTAATATTTTATTTTAATCCAATTACTTTATATTTTCAAAGTTCTTAAGTTTCAAGGAAGCAAACATGAGAAACTTAACAATAGGGGATAGAAGAATGGGGAGGACTTTTGGTTGATAGCTTCTTTTTTTAATATATATATATTATATTATATATATATATAGAAGTTCGATTTGATAGCCTCTTTTTTTTTTTAAGATTTCATTTTTAAGTAATCTCTACACCCAACATGGGGCTCGAACTCAGAACCCAGAAATCAAGAGTCTCATGCTCTACTGACTGAGCCAGCCAGGCATCCTCATAGTCTTACAAATATTCTTAATTAAAATATAATATACAACTGTTCATTTTAAAAATAAATACATTAATAACTGGTCAGAACATAATACCAATAATAAAAAGACTCATCAGTGGATGCTAAACCCATTGGGTGAAATGTTGATGGGGGACACAGTTCCAAAGTATTACTCTAGATATTTTTTTTTAACTAATTACAAAAGGAAAAATGAATCTTTTCTGAGAGGCCACATGACAGTTAAAACCTAAACCAGGAGATCAACTTCAGTATCACAGATATAGGGAGTTATCTTTACAGAGTCTCTTGATGTGACACAAAACCATATTCACAACATTCCCTATAAGAAATTTTTGGCGGAATATTTATTTTTTACTTTTTATTTTTATTTATTTATTTATTTTTTGCGGAATATTTACCCTGAATTTAATCAAGCCCTTCTAGACCTAACTATCAATTTATATTTACAGAAAACTTAAGGAGACAAAGTAAAATAACACATAAGACAAGAATAAAAATGTGAGATCTTCTACAAAATACCTGGTCTGGACTCTTCAAAAAGTGAGTATCACTATAAAACGTGGGAGAGCTTTTTCAAATTAGAATGTATAAAGTCAAAACAACTAAGTGCATAGTTTGTTTAGATTCTCAATTGGGAAACTGTAAGAAATTTGAGGGCCATTATAGACATTTGATTATGAGATGGGTGTTAGATAACATTACATGGTTATTGTTAGTTTTTTGAGGCATGTGGGATTTAGAAGTCAAGTTCCAGGGTGTCTGCAATTTACAGTCAAAAGTTTTAGTAAAGGGCAGCCCGGGGGGCTCAGCGGCTTAGTGCCCGCCCTTGGCCTAGGGCATGACCCTGGGGTTCCGGGATCGAGTCCCACGTCGGGCTTCCTGTGTGGAGCCTGCTTCTCCCTCTGCCTATGGCTCTGCCTCTCTCTCTGCATTTCTCATGAGTAAATAAATAAATAAATAATCTTAAAAAAAAGTTTTAGTAAAAGAAGGGGAACGGCAAGTCAATGGCGTCCAAATATGGCACCCCAAAGTATGGCACTTTGCTATAAGGATTATTTTAGGCTGAAGGCAACTCGGAAGGAACAGATAAAAAGGAAAGCTCTCTGCATTACTCCTACTTGCCTAAAATAGGACATAAACTGATAAAGTTGTTCCCCCTCCTCTCTCTACTGGGAAGGACAAAAATTACCCTTATCAGCCCAGAGGCAGCACCGAAGGAATCTACAAAATAGACGTCACTAGCTACTCCTCCTCTTCCACTGGTTCTCCCGTATATTTACCTTGCTCCAATTTGTCAACCTGTAGACTCAAAGTTCTCTTCCTTTGTTTGGCCACTTCTCCAAAAAGTTATTGTTGTTGTGTTTTTAAAGACTATCCCTTTGTTTGCTGCCCTGGAAAATCTGACAGCTACAAAGATTTAGAAGATTGCAAGGGACGCCTTTCAGAATGTGACAAGGACCAGTGCGACAAGTTCTCAGAAAGATAACTTTTAGGAAAACAAATACATGGAAGTTTTGCTTTGGTTCATTCCATTGAAATGTTTTTTTAAGAAGATTTTGTTTATTTATTTGAGAGAGAATGAGAGAGAGAGAGAGAGAGAGCATGAGTGGGGGAAGGGGCAGAAAGAGACGCAGACTCCCCACTGAGCAGGGGGCCTGATGTTGGGCTCAATCCCTTGACCCCGGGATCATGGCCTGGGCAGAAGGCAGCTGCTTAACCATCTGAGCCACCCAGGTGCCCCTATTCCATTGAAATATTAATGCCAATACATCTTTTAGAAAATTTTTTTGTGCTCTCAGGGATACATGTAATCACAGAAGTTAATATTTTCCATAATTGCTTCAGATTTTTTTCTTTTTACCAAACAGTATATACAGTTGATATCCATCCCCCACTCCATTATCCTAACTATCCAGAGCTACCTTTTCACTGAAGTTACTCTTCATGTTTTTATACTTTTATTACATATACTTGTATTACCTCTGTACATGCATGATAAACAATATACAATATAGTTTAGTATCCTTTTACATTTTTTTTAAAGATTTTATTTATTTATTCATGAGAGACACACACACAGAGAGAGAGAGAGAGAGAGAGAGAGAGGTAGAGACACAGGCAGAGGGAGAAGCAGGCTCCATGCAGGGAGCCCGACGCAGAACTCGATCCCAGGACCCCGGGGTCATGGCCTGGG
The DNA here is from genome assembly GCF_048164855.1 of Canis lupus baileyi. NCBI lineage: Eukaryota > Metazoa > Chordata > Mammalia > Carnivora > Canidae > Canis > Canis lupus. The sequence continues at coordinate 41,001,314 of NC_132851.1, read as the reverse complement.
CTGAAGGCGGCACTAAACCACTGAGCCACCCGGGCTGCCCTCCTTTTACACTTTTAATAGAAGTACCATATTGGGATGCTGAGTGACTCAGCTGGTTAAGTGTCTGACTCCAGCTTGGGACATGATCTTGGGGTCCTGGAATGGAGCCCAGTGTTGGGCTCTGTGCTCAGGAGGGAGTCTGCTTCTCCCTTTCCTCCTGCTCATGCTCTCTCTTGAATGAATAAAATCTTAAAAAAAAAAAAAAAAAGAAAAAAGATGGTACCATACTTCATGCACTCTCCAGGAATCTACTTTTTTCAATTAACATTGTGTTTAAGATGCAACCGTAATACTACACCTAGGTTTAGCTCAGTATCCTAGCCATCCTATGGAATCCTATTAAGCATTACCCAAATGAATTTATTTGGCATCTTAATGGACATTTAATTTTTTTACCTTCAAAGTCAATTCTGAAGTGAACAGCTTTGCATGAGAGTTTATCTAGAATAAGTATTTAGAAGTGGAATATAGATTGTCTGACTGGCTCAGTCAGTGGAGCATGCAACCCTTGATCTTAGGGGGTTGTACGTTTGAGTTCCACGTCGGGTATAGAGCTTACTCAAAAATAAATAAATAAATAAATACATAAATAAATAAATAAATAAATAAATAAATAAATAAATAAATAAGAAGTGGAACTGGTAGGTCTGGATGTCTTCAAATTTGCTTATTAAAATAATGGTAAATTTACTCCTAGTAGTTGTACTTAGATTATGAGAATATCTCTAATCTCTGCCAACATTTGTTATTTTTAGTTCCCACCCATCTTACCTATAGGAAAATGGTATAGCATTTTTGTTCTAATATGCATTTTCCTTAGTAGCAGTGAAGTTGAGCATCCTTTCACGACTTTATTGGCCATTCAGGTTTTCTCTTTTGTTGTCCCTTTTACTTTCTTTTTTTTTTAATATTTTATTTATTTATTCATGAGAAACAGAGAGAGAGGCAGAGACAGAGGCAGAGAGAGAAGCAGGCTCCCTGTGGGGAGCCCGATGTGGGACTGGATCCTGGGACTCCAGGATCATGCCCTGGGCCCTGAGCCAAAGGCAGATGCTCAACCGCTGAGCCACCCAGCTGTCCCTGTCATCTCTTTTTCAATTGGATTGTTTGTCTCTTATACTATTATTATTGGTTTGTTGGAGTTTTTAAAAAGGTACGTTTAGGGAGCCTGGGTGGCTCAGTCAGTTAAACATCTGCCTTCAGCTCAGGTCATGATCCCAGGATCCTGGGATCAAGCCCCCCCAGTCAGGCTCCTTGCTCAGCAGGGAGTCTCCTTCTCCCTCTACCTTTCCCCACTGCTCATGCTCTCTCTAAAATAAGTAAAATCTCTTTTTTAAAAAGATAGGTTTTGGGATGCCCGGGTGGCTCAGTGGTTGAGCGTCTGCCTTAGGCCCAGGGCATGATCCTGGAGTCCCAGGATCGAGTCCCACATCGGGCTCCCTGCATGGAGCCTGCTTCTCCCCCTGCCTGTGTCTCTGCCTCTCTCTCTCTGTCTCTCATGAATAAATAAATAAAATTCTTTAAAAATAAAGTAAAATAAAAAGTAGGTTTATTTATTTATTTATTTATTTACTTTTTAAAAAGGTAGGTTTAAAGTTAAAGTTATGTTTTGACACTAGTCCTTTGTTATGAGCTGAGATTTTTCCCTTTGTCTTTGAAAGCTAAATAAAAGCAGTAAGTGAATATATGGGGGAAGGATGGAGGAACAATCTGTCCCACAACAATAGACCCCAACCTTAACTAGGAGCTGCTAGGCCATGGCTCCACGGAGCTATTAAATTAAGATAAATGAAAAGGGCACAAACCTAGCTGCTTTCCAAATGGTTCATGGTTTGCTTGCCTGATTTATGAAGGATGATACTCCCCATTAAAACTCTTTTTAGTCGGTTGACTTCATTTTGCTGACTGACCCAACTTAATCATATTATTCTAATAATTGAGTTCCTTCGATTTTATTCTTTTTGCTTCTTCTGCATTCTCAGATGTGATGAAGACTAAAAGGACCACAGAGGTAGCCCTACAATGGAGGTTCTAGAAATGTAACAAAGAAGAAATCATTTATTTTGAATGGATGAAAATAAGGAGATTACAACTTATCAGATTGTACTATAATTATTCTCAGAAATGGTGCTCACTTTTACTAACTGCTGGATTTTCTTCTGCTGCTGTTTCTCCCTAGAGCAGAAGCATCACAAAGACTATTTTCTTCATTTCTGTGTTATTCCCTTGGGCTTCAAATATAACTATAGATCCTGGTATGGCTTCCAGGACAGTGTTTCAGGCACCTTGGGGACAGTAGAAAATACACTGAAGTCCTAGTGGAAGAAGCTGAAGCCACTTTGCCAAGATACTTGATTCTGTAAGAGCTTTCAGTGGTTAGTGTAACTATTGAATGTAGGGATATCTATCATGTTTCTTCCGCAAGATGTATCGTAAATCATGTTATGTATAGATGTTATTTAACCCCCTTGCTTTTGTTTAACAATTAGGATTTTTTTCTCCTGGTGTATTTTTTTTTTAAGATTTATTTATTTGAGAGAGAAAAAGCGAGGGAGAAAGAGAGAGAATACATGGGGGAGGGGGCAAGAGAGATGGAGAAGCAGACTTCCTACTGAGCAGGACCCTGATACAGGGCTAGAGCTCAGGACTCTGGGATCATGACCTGAGCCAAAGGCAGAAACTTAACTGACTGAGCTAACAGGTGCCCAATGTTTTTAATTTTTTAAATTTAATATTATTTTTATAGGTTTTATTTATTTGATAGAGCACAAGCAGGAGGAGAAGCAGCCTCCCCGCTGAGCAGCCCCCCTCCAATGCGGGACTCCATCCCAGGGCCCTGGGATCATGACCTGGGCAGAAGGCAGCTGCTTAACCAACTGAGCCACTCAGGCGCCCCTAAACTTATTTTTAAGGAAGCTCTATGCAAGAGATCAAGAGTTGCATGCTCTAACAGAGCCAGCAGGTGCCCCTGAGCTCATAAATTCTTAACTTATCATTAAGACAGATGGGCCAGGCTTAGGTCGTTCACCCACTCGCGTCTGAATGGAGTAGTAAGAGGAATATGTGTGGGATCAGCCTCGTCTGGAACTCTAAGGCTGTTGCTATGAAAAGGATGAAGTATGGGTGCCAGGAAACAAAAACAATTTAGTTCCACTTGAATCATCATTTTTTATCTGATGCTTTTCATATTTTTGCTTTTTTTTCCCCGGGCCTATCAATTTTGACTTGATAAGAGTTTCCTTAGGGCGAACATCAATTTCTGTTATCCAGCTTATTTTAATTGAAGGAAGAAAATTCTGCTGTAACACAACCCCAAAGCTGAAGCAGTTGGCTACTAAAAGGCCATTACTCCTTTTGGCTAGAAATTGGCTGATGGAGCAAGAATTGATTTCAGAGTTATTGATGATTTGGCTCTCCCCAGTTTCCAAGGGGGATTCTACTGAACCATCAAGTCATCAATTTGCTCATTTCTGCTTCCATCAGTGATTAATGATCCTGAGGTTGGGTAGGGCATCTTTGCAATTGCTAAGTGCTGAGTCATTCATCTCATTAGAAATACATCCCTACTTTTATTTGCTGCTCAAAAAGTAAGCTACATACGCTCCGTGGATATGGTACAAGTATGAGGTCTTAACTATGAATGTGCATATGTGTGTATGTACGTGTAAGTGTGTGTGTGCCTTTGTTTTTGAGCTATTTCTAAATTCTGTAAGTTGTAGATAACTGATAGTGCGACTAATTTTTTTTTTCTATTATGTGAGTTTTCTGTTTCTGTTCTTAAAAATCACCACAAATCTGGCATATTGGAACCACATAACTTTATTCTCTTCTTACAGTTCTGGAAGCCAGGGGTCCCATACAGGCTCTGCTGGGCTAAGTTCAAGGTTATCTGCAGAGCTCCATTCCTTTCTAGAGGCTACCGGGGAGATTGTATTTCCTTGCCTTTTCTAGCTTTTATTTTTATTTTTTAAAAGATTTTATTTAATTATTTGACAGAGAGAGAAAGAGAGCAAGAGAGCACAAGCAGGGGGAGCTGAAGAGAGAGAGGGAGAAAGCAGGCTCGATCCCAGGACCCTGAGATCATGACCGGAGCTGAAGGCAGATGCTTAACCAACTGAGCCATCCAGGCACCCCACCTCTTCTAGCTTTTAGAGGTTACCTCATTCTGAAGCTCTTGGGCCCTTTTTCTATCTTCAGAATGAGCAATGTCTCATCTTTCTGATCATTCTTCTTCCATAGTTGCTGGTCCCTCTGACTCTCCTGCCTACCCTCATCTACTATTAAAGACCCTTGTAAAAAAAAAAAAAAAAAAAAAAGACCCTTGTGATTGTATTGAGTCCATCTGGATGATCCAAAATAATCCCTATAGTGTTACTTGACTACCCATCTTAATTGCATCTGCATCTCCTTAATTCCCCTTCACCATCTAACATATTCCCAGGTTCTGAGGAGTAGGTTGGACTATTTTGGAAGTGGGGGAAGGAGGCATTATTCTCCTTCCACCATCTATAGACATGCAAATAAATCCTGCCAGGTGGAGGTTGACTTCTCTACCACCCACTCCTGTAGCAAAATCCAGTTTTGCTTCCATTTCTTTTATTCCGTATGAAATTGTAGTTCTCTGACTCCTTCTTTGAGCCAATCTTAACAAAATCTCTGGGTCTCTCAGTATTTAATGAGCTCCCTGAAATCTTTGACGTGTGTTTATTTTACACATCATATAAAATAATTTCTTAGCTTATAAATATTACGTATTTATATGTCAGAATTTTACCTTATTTTGAAAATTTATCAGAGGCTTGGATACTAGAGATTGAATATGGTATATGCACTCATATATGCTAGAGATACATCCTAGGGCTTCAGAAAATGAGAGCATCCCCCACTCTCTTCCATCTTATAGATTTAAACATGCGCAGAAGATAAACTTGGCTGGGACTTTAATAGCTACTGATTGAAAGTCAGAGATCAGGTTACTTCCTTCTGACCTTTGAAACTCAAGTTTGAATCCCAGACAATTCAAAGAAATTGTCTAAGATCGTCTGTTCATTACCCTACCCGGATCCCAGAGGTTTTACAATCTACTTTTTTTCTTTTTTAAAGATTTTATTTATCATTCCTGAGAGACCCAGAGGGAGAGGCAGAGACACAGGCAGAGGGAGAAGCAGGCTCCCTGTGGGGAGCCCAATGTGGGACTCGATTCTGGGACCCTGGGGTCACACCTGGGCCGATGGCAGACCCTCAACCCTGAGCCACCCAGGCGTCCCTACAATCTACTTCTTAAAAAGAAAGCTAACAGTGAACTGCCTGCCTCCAATCATTGACCTGCAAATAGTGTTTTTGCAAGATGAAATGAAAATTTTAAGCATTTCTGCTTAAAAGCTAAAGTATCCAGTTAAACTTCACAAGGAAGTTGGAGTTTTCTGTTCTGATGTCGCAGTCCCTCTAGCTCTGTTTCCTTTCGCTTGAAGCACTCAACTAGCCCTGATGGACTAGCTTCTATAAACCTTGCCCTACCTATTGAATCCAGTAGATCAAAATTTCCAATAGTCTAGAAGAAACAAAGAAATAGAAGACAATGGACTTGAAGCTTCCTTATTCCCAATCCAAATCCTTTTCATTTGCTATTTTATCACAGAGGAGCTGGCTAGTAGCTCTAGAGATCAAGATTGTGCTATTCGGCTATGCTTTAATCATAACAAAATGTCAGTAAAATAAAAACATGAATAATAATAAAATAAGTAGCATATAATAGAGATTACATTAAATGTACAGATTGCTTTAAGTAATATAGACATTTTAACAATATTTGTTCTTCCAATTCATGAGCATGGAGTGTGTTTTTTCATTTCTTTGTGTCGTCTTCCATTTCTTTCATCAGTGTTTTATAGTTTTTCAGAGTACAGATCTTTTAGCTCCTTGGTTAGGTTTATTCCTAGGTATGTTATGTTTTTTGGTGCAATTGTGAAGGGATCAATTCCTTGATTTCTCTTTCTGCTGCTTCATTTTTGATGTGTGGAAATGCAACAGGTTTCTGTATGTTGATTTTAAATATTTTTTTTAAGATTTTATTTATTTATTCATAGAGACACAGAGAGAGAGAGAGAGAGGCAGAGACACAGGCAGAGGGAGAAGCAGGCTCCATGCAGAGAGCCCGACGTGGGACTTGATCCAGGGTCTCCAGGATCACACCCTGGGCTGCAGGCGGCGCTAAACCACTGCGCCACCAAGGCTGCCCCTGTATGTTGATTTTATATCCTGTGATTTCACAGAATTCATGTATCAGTTCTAGCAGTTTCTTCTTGGAGTCTTTTGGGTTTTCTACCTGGAGTATCATGTCATCTGTGAATTGTGAAAGTTTGACTTCTTCCTTGCCAATCTGGATTCTTTTATTTCTCTTTGTTGTCTGGTTGCTGAGGTTAGGGCTCCCAGTACTATGTTAAATAACAATGATGGGAGTGGACATTCCCATTTTGTTCCTGACTATACTCTTAGTTTTTTCCCATTGAGAATGATATTAGCTGTGGGCTTTTTTTAAATATATAATAGGATTTGTAAGCTTGTTGGAAGCTGAAAGAGTCAGTTTTTGTTTTTTTTGTTTTTTGTTTTTTTTTTTTATAATTAATTTTTTTTAAAGATTTTATTTATCATGAGAGACACACACAGAGAGAGAGAGAGAGGCAGAGACACAGGCAGAGGGAGAAGCAGGCTCCATGCAGGGAGCCCGACGTGGGACTTGATCCTGGGACTCCAGGATCACGCCCCGGGCTGAAGGCAGGCGCTAAACCGCTCAGCCACCCAGGGATCCCCAAGAGTCAGTTTTGGATGCTGTATTTATCCTTTTTTTTTTTTTAATACTTATTTATTTTATTTACTATTTAAGAGAGAGAGAGAGAGCATGTAAGTGAGAGCAGGGGAGAGGGCCTAGGAGAAAGGAAGGGAGAGAGAGAGAGAACAGAGACATAGAGAAAAAGAGAGAGAGAAGCAGACTCCTCCATGACTGCGGAGCCCATTGTGGGGCTCGATCCTACAACCCCAAGATTAGGACCTGAGCCAAAAATCAAGAGTCAGACGCTTAACCCACTGAGTTACCCAGGTGCCCCTGTATATATCCTTTGGATCAAAGTCCAAAAGAATAATTTTATATTTATTTGTCTATAATCTACATATTTTCTTTCCATTAGTAAAGAAAATTATTTGTATTTTATTTTTTAAAGATTTTTTAAAAATTCTTTTTAAAAAATTTCTAGTTAGTTGACATACAGTTCAATATTGGTTTTAGGAGTAGAATTCAGTGGCTCATCGTTTACGTATAACAGCCAGTGCTCATCATATCACAGGTGCCCTCCTTAATACCCATCACCTGCCTATCCCATCCCCCACACACTGCTCTCTGTCAACCCTCAATTTATTCCCCATAGTCAAGAATCTCCCATGATTCATTTCCTTCTCTCTCTCTTTTTACTCCTCTCCCACGTGTTCATCCTTTTTGTTTCCTAAATTCCACATGAGTGAAATCATATGGTATTTGTCTTTCTCTGACTGACTTATTTTATTTAGCATAATACATTCTAGCGCCATCCACATCATTGCAAATGTAAAGATTTTTTTGATATTTTTATCACTACACCCAACATAGGGCTTGGACTCACAACCTTGAGATCAAGAGTCATATGTTCCACAGACTAAGCCAGCCCAGTGCCCCATATTAGTTTGTCTATGATCTACATATTTCCTCTCCATTAGTGAGGAAAATTATTTATATTTTAAACTATAGGTTTCTTATGCTTTAATATTTTTCATTGGGAAAATAATACATGTTTGGGGCGCCTGGGTGGCTCAGTCGGTTAAGTGCCTGCCTTCAGCTCAAGTCGTAACCTCAGGGTCCTGCCGTGGAGCCCCAAGACATCTCCCTTCTCAGCGTGGAATCTGCTTCTCCCTCTGCCCTCCCCCTGCTCAAGCTCTCTCTCAAATAAATAAAATCTTTAAAAACAAAAGAAAATAATATATGTTTATATTAGAAAATTTGGAAAAAGCATTTTAAGAATAAGAGGAAAAGTTATTTATAATACAGCCATCCAGACAACAATTGGCTTTTATTAAAGCCTAAGTATTTTTTTTTAAATTTATTTATTTATGATAGGCACACAGTGAGAGAGAGAGAGAGAGAGAGGCAGAGACACGGGCAGAGGGAGAAGCAGGCTCCATGCACTGGGAGCCTGACGTGGGACTCGATCCCGGGTCTCCAGGATCGCGCCCTGGACCAAAGGCAGGTGCCAAACCGCTGCGCCACCCAGGGATCCCAAAGCCTAAGTATTTAAGGGACTTTTTTCTTACATTGTAATAACCTTTCATATATAAAACTTTTTATATTGTTCTTCTTACTCAGGATAATACACAATTCCTATGTCATTGTCACATAATATTTTACTGGCTACCTAATTTTACACCAGGTAGGTATTTCATAGTTTAAATAATATTTGCATATTTGTTATCTTTATGGCTAAAATAGAGATTTGCCTTTTACTGTACCTTCAAATATATATATATTTTAAGATTTTTATTTATTTATGGGAGACACACAGACAGAGGCAGAGACACAGGCAGAGGAGCCCCATGTGGGACTCGATTCCAGGACCCCAGAGTCATGCCCTGGGGTGAAGGTGGCGCTAAACCGCTGAGCCCCCCTGGGCTGCCCCTTTCAAAGATATCTATTCAATTTTTCATTACTGCTCCTGGTTAAACAATTTATATACATTTATGAAGAACAAAATTCAGTGGTTATATTAACAATTTCAAAATATAAAATTCAGATTTTTAAAAAAAGATTTTATGTATTGGGAATCCCTGGGTGGCTTAGAGGTTGAGCGCCTCCCTTCAGCCCAGGGTGTGATCCTGGAGCCCCGGGATCGAGTCCCACGTCGGGCTCCCTGCATGGAGCCTGCTTCTCCCTCTGCCTGAGACTCTGCTTCTCTCTCTCTCTCTCTGTCTTTGTCTCTCAGGAATAAATAAATAAAATCCTAAAAAAAAAAAAAAAAAGATTTTATTCCTCTGGGATTCTATTGCTAATGTCCAAGAATCAGAACCTGCGCTGAATTACTCAGAAGGCACTGCCTCTCCCTTGGTACTCACATCTTCAGTGGTGGCCGGTTGGTGTGAACGTGACAACTTCTAGGCTTGTTTTTTTTTTTTTTTTTTTTTTTTTTACTTCTAGGCTTGTTATAAAATGTTTGTGGTCGCTCAGGAAAAGGAAGGCCTGTGGAGAGGGCGGCCTTCACAGCAGCTTGCTCTGGGAGGCAGCCATTGGGCAGCAACCCGGTAAGGAGGAAGCCTGGAAGAAGAGGAAGGAAGGGAGGGAGGAGGGAAGGCGGGAAGGGGAAGAAAGAAGAAAAGGAAGAACCAACTCTCATTGCCTACCTACCTCTGATCTTCCCTGGTCTGATCTCCTGGGATCCCCATTGGTCAAATCCAAATTGAAACTAGAGAGCAAGGATATGAATATGGACACAGCCCACAGAGGCCAGGTCCCCAGGGCCAGGAACGGGGCAGACAAAAGTACTGGGTCTGGAGGAACAGAAGACTTTCAGCACAAATACTATAAAATGAGTGGTATTGTTGTGCCCGTGTTGCAGATGTGAAAACTGAGGTACAGAGACGTTAATTAATGTGCTCATGGATAATAGGGAAGCAAAATTGACATTTACATCAAGTGTTTATTTTTAGGGACACCTGGGGTTGCTCAAGGGTTGGGCGTCTGCCTTCTGGTCAGATTGTGATCCTGGGTCCTGGGATCGAGTCCCACATCTGGCTCCCTGCCCGGAGCCTGCTTCTCCTCTGCCTGTCTCTCTGCCTCTCTCTCTTATGAATAAGTAAATAAATAATTTTTTAAAAACTGTTTATGTTTAATTACTATCCATCTTCCCATTTTTTCCCCCATGATGTCTCCCAAATAGTGCCCTACACAGTAAGGGTCCTCAGTAAATATATTTGAAAGGAAGGAAAAGGGAAAAATGAAGAGACAACTATTTAGGAAGAATTTAAGTGAGCCTTCTAGAGGGATATCTTGGGTTAGCAAAGCCAACAGATGCCTTCTGGCAAGTTTTCATGAACCTGATAAATCCTTGTTTTTAGGAATGCTCAAATGTACTCGGCCTGAGATGGTGACTAGACTTATCATTTCATTATGTAACAAAAAATAGCAAATCACTATGATGTATACCTGAAACTAATAGACTATTGAATGTTAATTAGATTTCAATTAAAAAATGGAAAGTACTCTGCCTAAAGTGAGAGGTATGAATCAGAGAGGCTAAATCCAAGGTCTTATGTCTCCACCATTCTAATTCTGTCAAAAAAAGTTTTTTTTTTAAGTCGGCTCCATGCCCACTATGAGGCTCAATCCTAGCCCTGAGGTCATGACCTGATCCAAAGGTAGATGCTTAACCGACTTAGTGACCCAGACACTATGAATATTAATCTCTTAATAGATGTATGATCTACAAATACTTTCCCTATTGTATGGCTCATCTTTTCACTCTGCTGATAGCGTCCTTTGATGCACAGAAGTTTTTAATTTTTCAATAAGGCCCACCGTATCTATTTTGTTGTATATGCTTTTTGGGGGGGATGTGTGGTGAGAGAACATTCCAGGCTGAGGGCATTCTGTGGGCAGGCACAGAAACTAGTGGCAATTCCTTGGCAAAGGGTTTGGGTACGTGGGAAGGAAGAATGAGAGTAAGAGACAAAAAGACAGTCTTGATGCTTGCACAAGAGAGGTAACAAACCAGGTATTCCTAACTCCAAGACCTTGAGGTCCCTAGAACAAGGGTTCCAAGTTACCTTTCTGGAGTGTTAACATTTCTATTAACAGCCAGAAACCTGAGAAATTCATCCTTCTGGAAAGCCTGGACACTCATAAGAACATCGCCTCCTGCAAAATGGAATTTTATTAAAGGAAAAGTAAACCTACAATCATTAGGCATCACATCATGGATCAATTCCTGGGGTCCATAGTCTCACCCTGTCCGCAATGGGCTCGGGAAAGGTCACTCCCCCGGGCATCCCCTGGCCCCACGCTGCTTTAGTAACATGTCTCGAGTCTGACGCCTCTGCGTTGGGGCCGAGCTGCCCCAGGACACGGGAACTGGACAGTAGTGCTTTAATAAGGCCTGCTGGGTCCTCATAGCAAGCGAGGCACAGGTCTTAGGACCTTTCCACCCACTGTAGTAAGGGTCAGTCCTGCTTTCTCTGGGCACACCTCCCGGTTCAGCTTTCCACAGGGCTCCACAGCCTTTTTTGGTCTTTCCTTTTGGCATAATTGATCGAAAAGAAAATATTACCAGTAACTTAGAAAATTTCCTTTCAGCTTCACATAACATTATATGCCATTGAATTTTTAGAAATCCTGTGAAATCTGAGAACAACTTAATCGTGCTTCACTCATGCACGAACTATAAGAATATATTAGGGTTCATCAAACGTTCTTACGGGGTGAATACATAACCCTGCGCTGACGGGACTCAGGGCGGATACTGTGGATTTTACGTTATCTTTGTTAACGGCAACATCGCGTGTCCAAGAAACAGGAAATAGGAATTGAAATGTTTCTTCAAAGCATTCCTCTGCTTTACTCCTCTTCGTTAGGTAGTTTATGAAGCAACCCGTGGCGGCACATTTCTACTTGCAGACACTGCATCATTGCGTGCGCTGCTGACAGAAGAGAAATTTCCATTTTGACGAGTCTTAATGAAAACCCAATCTCTCACTAATAGTTTCACATGTCAGATGATTGGGAGATTTTCCGCAGAGCAGCTTCCGGGGCAGAGCCTCTCCTGAAGAGTTGCATCAGCTTCAGGCCTTCACCTGCCAAGTTGGAGGAGCTTCACCCTTGGTTCTGGGGAAAGTGGGAAAACAGAGGCCATACTCCTCACTTTTTTGGCTACTCCTGAGGGGAGATTGCCTTCCCACTCAGGTTGCATATTCCTCAGGGGTCAGCTGTGGCTCTGCTGTGTGTCGTTTAGATTCCCGTAGCCAGGGTGGAGGAGCTGTCCCCGCGTGGAGCATGTGGTCTCGTGTCACAGTGCAAAAAGGATTGGCGGATCATGGGAATTCCTTGAAAGCATCTGCTTGGATTGGAATATGTCATTGCCACTCACATTTCATTGGCCAGGGTGTTGCATAGACCAAGCCTAAAGCCAACGGGGGACGGGGATGTGCTGTTCTCCAATAGGGAGGGACTCCAAATATGGCTGTATGTATTTGGGACAACATACGGTCTATCTCATTAGCCCTTTGGGATTGATTAGAGGCAAAGACATTTGGAATATTTGCAGAATGTTGGCTTTCAAATACCTATTTGTAGGGTGAAATTAAATCAAACATGCCTGGCTGGCTCAGTAGGTAGAGAATGTGACTCTTGATCTTGGGATTGTAAATTCCAGTTTCACCTTGGGTGTAGAGATTGCTGGAAAATAAAATATTTAAAAACCAAGCTAACACCCGATGTAATCATATTGTCTCTAGTGAAGTGCTTTAAAGTAGGTGATAGATCAGAGCTGTCTAATAGAAATGTAAGTTTGTAAAACGTAGTGATGGCAGCCCTACAAAATGAATACAATTGTCCCTCTTCTGAAATTGGGTTGTAGCAGGTTAATTAGAGGCACTTTATATTCCTATTTTAAGTTTCTATTTATCCTTTTATTTCTTTTTGAGATATGATGAAAAAACCAGAGGTGATCAGAATTTACTCTTCATTTTTAAAATTCAGAGCTGGCAAAGTGCATCAGAGCAAGCAAAAACCAAGCAGAAATGAAGGTAAATATGTTGTTTTATTTACTCCAAGAAAACAGACTACTCCCTGCATTGTGTGGCTTACTGCCAGAGCAGTTGTTGGGAAAACAGTTATATGTACATTAAAAATGACATCTACAGAATCAACTATCAAATTATTTGCAGAAAACATTTAAGATGAAATTTTCATTCCCAACTCCAATATCAAAGAATGTTATTAACATTGCTTACAATATTAATTATGCAAAGTAGGTGGAGGATAGCAGACTCCCAAATAAATTGCCAATTTACATGGAAACTACTCACTCTGAAAAGTCTAAGAGGTATCTTTGAAGTACTGCTTGCTTCAAACACAGGGAGAATATTGGAGATTCATAGGGTTTCGAAAACCTTCTACTTTACCAGAATAATATTTGAAGTTAGAACATTTCTTTATATCCTCTCACATCATAAAATAGAACATACTGATATTTATGGAAAAATCCAAGAATGTCCAAGTCAATTTTTATTGTGTATATATAACCTCTGTGTTCAATACTGAAAATGGTAACATAGTATTAGAAGGCTTAGTTAGCCTCAGCAATCAGACAACAAAAAGAAATAAAAGCCATCCACATTGGCAAGAAAGAAGTCAAACTTTCACTTTTTGCAGAAGACATGATAGTCTATGTAGAAACCTGAAAGACTCAACCAAAAAATTGCTAGCACTAATACATGAATTCTGTAAAGTCGTGAAATACAAAATCAACGTACAGAAATCTGTTGCATTCCTCCTATACATGGAAAATGAAGCAGCTGAAAGAGAAATCAGGGAATTGATTCCATTTACAGTTGCACCAAATGAGGTACTAGGAATAAACCTAACCAAGGAGATAAAAGATCTGTACTCTGAAAACTATGGAATACGTATGAAAGAAATTGAGAAAGACACAAAGGAAGAGAAAAACATTTAATGCTCATGGATTGGAAGAACAAACATTGTTAAAATGTCTATGCTACCCAAAGGAATCTACAGATTGAATGCAATCCCTACCAAAATACCACCGGCATTTTTCACAGAACTAGAACAAACTATCCTAAAATTTGTATGGACCCACAAAAGACTCAGAATAGCCAAAGCAATCTTGAAAATGAAAAGCAAAGCTGGAGGCATCATGATTCCAGACTTCAAGCTGTATTACAAAGCTGTGAACATCAAGAGCGTGTGGTACAAAAATAGACCCCTAGGTCAATGAAACAGAATAGAAAAATCCAAAAATGGGCCCACAATGAAATGGTCAACTAATCTTCAACAAAGCAGGAAAGAACATTCAATGGGAAAGAGTTTTTTTTTTTAAACAAATGATGTTGGGAAGACTGGAGAGTCCTATAAAGAAGAATGAAACTGGAGCACTTTCTTACATCATACACACAAAAAAATTCAAAATGTATGAAAGACCTACATGTGAGACAGGAAACCATCAAAATCCTAGAGGAGAACACAGGCAGCAGTTTGACCTCAGCCACAGCAACTTCTTACTAGACACATCTCCGGAGGCAAGGGAAACGAAAGCAAAAATGAACTATTGGGTCTTCATCAACAAAACTAAGAGTCAGCCTACGGAATGGGAGGAGATATTTGCAAATGACATACCTAGTAAAGGGTTAGTACCCCAGATCGATAAGGAACTTATCAAACTCAACACCCAAAAAAACAAAAAATCCAGCTAAGAAATGGGCAGAAGACACGAATTAAACATTTTTTCCAGAGAAGACATCCAGATGGCCAACAGACGCTTGAAAAAATGCTCAGCATCACTCATCGCCAGGGGAATACAAATCAAAACCACCGTGAGGTACGGCCTCACACTGTCAGAGCGGCTAAAATGAACAACTCAGGAAACAACAGGTGTCGGTGAGGACACAGAGAAAGGGAAGCCGTCGTGTACTGCAGGTGGGAACGCAGGCTGGGGCAGCCACTGTGGAACACAGTGTGGAGGTTCCTCAGGAAGTCACCGATAGAGCTGCCCTATGGCTCAGCAAGTGCACTACTAGGTATTTATCCACTGGATATAAAAATACTGATTTGAAGGGGTACACGCACCCCGATGTTTGCAGCAGCAGCATCAACAATAGCCGAACGATGGACAGCGTCCCAAATGCCCATTGACTAATGAATGGATAGAGAAGACGTGGTCCGTGTATATACAATGGAATGTCACTGAGCCACCGAAGAGAATGAAATCTTGCATTTATGGGGCCGTGGGTAGAACTAGAATTAGAGGGTATTACGCTAAGCGAAATAAGCCAGTCACAGGAAAACAAATACCATGCGCCTTCATTTATATGTGGAATTTAGGAAACAAAACAGATGAACGTATGGGAAGGACAAAGAGCCTACTTTCAGGGTGCCTGGCTGGTGCAGTCGGTGAGGCGTCTGCCTTTGGCTCAACTCATGATCCCGGGGTCCCAGGATCGAGCCTTGTATCAGGTTCGTTGCTCAGCAGGGACCCTGCTGCTGCCTCTCCCTTTGCCTGCAGCCCTGCTCGTGTCTCTCTGTCAAATAAGTGCAACTTTTTAAAAAAGAAAAAAAAAAAACGAAACGAAACAAAGACCCTACTTGAATGGAGCTGGCATTAGAGTCAAGGGGATAAAAATACACATTTCTCTAAGATCTGTCCAATCAGTGTGCCCGAAGACTTCACCTTTGCAACTGAAATTATGGGTCGCATCACACGGGAAGCGGCTTTGATGGTTTCATCCAATTTGCGAGGGTCCAGCCGTAGTTGCAGCTGCAGCGGGCCTCTCCTGGAAGCAGGAGTGCAGGGGCAGAGTGGCGCTTCGGGCCAGGGCAGTTCAGTTGGCAGCTGAACTTCAGAGCTATGGGTATTCTTGAGGATTCTCTTCTGCCGCTCTTCCCTCCTATAGCAAACGTAAACACCTGCTTTTTGTTTTGGGGCCTCTCTTGTTCACATGACTCCAAACCCTTGTGCTGATGCGAGTATGGGAACTGTGGAGTCTGGGGGCACCTGGGTGGCTCAGTTGGGTAAGCCCCTGGCTCTTGATTTCAGCTCAAGTCATGGTCTGGGGGCTCCCGGGATGGAGCCCCGGGTTGGGCTCAGCAGGGCGTCTGTTTGAGAGTCTCTCTGCCTCTCCCCGGCTCTCTCTTCCTCTCCTAAGAAAAAGAAAAGAAAGAAATTTCAGAGTCGAAAAAAGTACTTAACGCGTGTATTTAACCCAGGCGGGATCATTTGGTCTTCATGCAGAGGGAGGGACTCAAATTCGGAGATTTTTTTTTTTTGGAAAATTTATTTATTTTTTCTCAGTAATCTCTACCGTCAGCATGGGGCGCGGACTCAGGATTCTGGGACCTCGAGGCGGGCTCCTCCGACCCAGGCCGCGGGCACCTGGCCCGTCTGAAACCCCTGAGGCTTGGCCTAGGTCGTCGGACCCGGACGGTGCCGGATTCTTCGTCGCAGGAAGAGACATCAAGCGTGGCTCTATGGGCTAGAGCGCTCAATTAGAGGAGGCTGAGGGCTCCCTGCACAACCAGGCGCACGGCCTGCACAGCTGGAGCAGTGGCCCGGCTCCTGTTCCGCAGTCGGCCCCCGAAGCCACCACTGCTGCCACAGCGGCCCATGCCGCAACCTGGGGCCACCTCCGTCCCATACACAGACGCGGGACATTCGTGCTCCAAGCACAGACGTGGGCGTCCCCGTCCCCTGCGGCCCATCCCTTGTGCCCTGCGCCATGTGGCCCATCCCCTGCAGCCCATCCCCTGCAGCCTGTCCCTTGTGCCCTGTGCCCTGCGGCCTGTGCCCTGTGGCCTGTCCCTTGTGCCCTGTGCCCTGCGGCCCATCTCCTGAAGCCCATCCCCTGTGCCCTGTGGCCATCCCCTGTGCTCTGCAGGGTGGGCGGGAGGCCGAGTCAGTGTCCTTCACCCCCAGGGATGGGCGGGGGGGGGGCTGGGTGCATGTGCTTCACCCGCAGGGGTGGAAGCAGGGCTGGGCAGGGGGCTGGTCCTTCACCCGCATGGGTGAGGCAGGGCTAGGTGGTCCTCACCCCTGTGTGTCCCGCCCCTGCCCCACGGCCCCCCTGCCTGGGCACCTGCGGCAAGCACTCCTGCAGCCCCCTGGGCAGGGTTAGGGGGGCAGCCCTCCACGCGTCTCTCCCTCTGCTGAAAGAACCGAAGACTATTGGTGTGGACCTTCAAATCCCTAACAGGAGGAGGGCAGGCCCTTCAGCAAGGTGGCACAGTCCGCAGGTTCACACTAGGGGAATATGGGCACACAGCCATGGGCCACCCTTGCTCCGGGCTGCACCCCAGATGTTGGGGCTCCCTACCTTTGCAGGCCTGAGCCTCTGCAGCTGCTCCAGGCGACTGCGAGTCACGTGAAAGTGCAGGAGCACAGTGTGGAGCCCTTGGGGTCACTGCTAAGACAGGCCCTTGGTGATCCCGGGACAGACCGAACTGAGAACGGCCTGAGCGCCGGCAGCTCCAGGCCCCTCTTGCCCCGAGGTTGTCTGTGATGCTGACTTTGGTCCTCACCGAGGTCTGGAAGGGATCAACCCCGGGGGTTCTGGAAATGTCATGAGATCCCACCACAACCTGGTCCTGTTCCAAGTGGTTTCTGTGAACACCCGGTGTCCATCCTTCCATCCTTCCATCCACCTTCCATGACAGCAAATACCGAGTCAACCAGGCAAAGTGCGTTTACCCTGAAATCTATAGCGATGTCCTTGAACTATTTCCTGCCCCACATGCAAGGAGAACTGAGAGCATCTATCTAACAGGGGAGGGAAAATAAATTCACGATGTCGCTGGGATGAATAATACCATTCTTGACTGAGCCACTGTCGAGGAGGGACAATGGCCGTTTGGGGGTCTTTTTCAGGCTGAATGAGGTTGTGATCTCTGCAGCACCCGTGCTACTGAGCTACGATTCTATGTACAATTGTGTGGCATCTTAAAAGCATCTTCTGTGTCGTCTTTATCAGAGAACAGCAGAAGCTTACCAGAACCAAAAATACTTTTATTCACATTGTTAAGAGGACTTTCATGCTTTTCATCCATTCTTTAGAAAATGAAAAGCTAATGCCATGTAATCACAATTTCCTGGGATTCTGAAAAACCATTAAAGAGGCACATTGATCCCCTCTGAATGGAAACACTGTAGCACGTTTTGGATTGGCTCTGTGGTGGGGTTCTTGACACTCATATGCCCAAATCAGAGTTTTCAAAGGTTTCTTTTGTGTCCAAAACACCCAGACGGTCTGATTTCAACCATTAGTGTGCTTCTGGGTGAATGCAGATGGTAAGTTTTGTTTTTTTTTTTTTTTTTGAGAAGAAAAAAGGACACTTAATTAAAGCCTATATTAATGATATCAGTACTTCAGACTTGACAGTTACTAGAATTTCATTTTTGCGTGTGTGTGAAATGTAAGGTTTTCAAGTTGAATTGCCTACTGGACTGTTTTCTCTTAAGACGTACTAAACACCAATGAAATGCCATTCGAAAGGAGCTTTATTAGGAACAGGAGGGATAAAGCAGGAAGAGTTCTGGCTCCGTTAATGCTTAGTTTAAGCACAAAGCAAGATGCTGGTGCTGGCGGTCGGAGGAGACACGTTACTCTTCTTAGGCCCCGAGGTGGCTCCTCACGTCCCTTCTTCAAAAATACCTCTGAAGCTCCTGCTCGTGATAGAGTCCCGAAGCGGTTGTCGAGAGCCTCGTTGATTCACAGGCAGGTGGTTGGACAGAAGTGAGATCGGTTGGCGAGCACCCGGAGCTGGCAGCCCGAGCACCCAGAGCACCCGGAGCACCCGGAGCAGCAGGGCCCGCGGCAGCCCGAGCGCTTACTGCAGGGCGTGCTGTGCGGGGCCTCAACCGGGGCCTCGACCAGGGCCTCAGGGCGGGCGTCGGGAGGCCCAGAACCCGCCTCTGTGCTGGCGGCAGATGGCTCTGGGCCTCTGAGGACGAAGTGGCCCTTGCTGCCAAAGGGAGACCAGACCCCCAGAAGATGCAGGTCACTGAGCGGTGGATGGGGGACTGCAGCCCCAGTACCGTGACGTACGCGGGTGAGCAAGTCTGTAGGAGCCTGAAACCAGAAGCAACACTGCGACCAGAATAACGTGGCCCCCCCGCCGTGGACGCTTCAGGGCCATACCTGTTCCACGGCCCCCCAGGGAGGGTGGCCCACAGGGCGCTGGAGTCTGTCCTACAGACCTTGTCCTGGAATTCAGCAATTTCCAATAGGCCCTTTTGTGACCCTCACAAAGTCCGGTGTCCAAGATCGTCCCGAAAGTGCCACACATAGAAATGCAGACCCGGTCCATCTGACTTGAACTAGAGAGGCCACCTGGAGAGGAGGACACCTTCCTCGCTAAACTGGGCCTGGTCGCTGGGGGCCTGGATGTGCTCCGTGCCACTCCGGTAAGAGCCAAGAGTCAATGGGTTGTCTCCAAGGGTCAAAGGAGACCAGATCTTATTTATGGAGGATCCACCATGATCGTGTAAAAAAAAAAAAAAAAAAAAAAAGAATGAGATATACACTAAGAGCTGAGATTTTTGAAAGAACACTGTGAATAATCTAAGTCCACTGATAAGAGATATTTACTGCGCTCCCTAACGGGTCGGGTGCTTTGGGAGGGGTCACAGCGGTGACGGCAGGAAGGGAAGAGGCGGTGGGACTGCCACAGGTTAATTTTAATCTCTTCCCACATCTGCATCGACAGCACAACATGACGGGCGACAGTGCTCAGGAGAGAGGCCCTGTGGCATCTTGCAGCGTGCTGCAACTCGTAAGCGAGGCTGTTTATTTATTTATTTACTAAGATTTTATTAATTTATCCATGAGAGATCCAGAGAGAGAGAGAGAGGCAGAGACACAGGCAGAGGGAGAAGCAAGCTCCCTGCGGGGAGCCCGATGTGGGACTCGATCCCGGGACCCCGGGGGGCCCCTAAGCAAGGCCACCTAGCGTAGGGTGGAAGCCTTGCTCTCTGGAGCGCGATTCCCAGGGCTTCGATCCCAGCCGTTCCCCCCCCCCCCCCCCCCCCCCCCCCCCCCGAGCTACACGGCGGGTGTTTCTTCGCTCGCACAAGGAACAGCAGCCGGACCTGCCTCCCAGAAAGGAGCTTCCTAAAGGCCTTGGCACAGGCGGTCTAAGATCAGCACACACAGCACTACTGCAGTGGTGCCCTAGCTGCCCACGAGTCCACTACACGCTGCGCGCCACAGTTTTGCAAATGACTGATCTATGAACACGACCGTCAAGGACAGTGCGAGAACCCACTGATTAGACTCCACAACTCCCAGGCGACTCCAGGGAAATGAAAACTCACCAGACAGAGATTACGATCCTGCCCTTGCCCTCGTACTTGAGGACGGGATCTTAGTCCCACTGCAGTACTACGGAGGAGGATCTTAGAGTTCTGTATTTTACTGAATCTGACATATTATGGATTCAATTCTTACTGTTTATGTGGCTATAATTCACATAAACTGAAGGAGAATAATTCAGATTTACCCCAAGTAGCAAAAGCACTTGTTTTCAAGTGAGCTGACCGTTCTCGTCCACCAGGGGGCAGTCCGTTCATTAAAACCGAGAACAGAAATCACAAGAATAAATAAAAATGCATAATTTTTTTTTAAAAATCACATTTTAAATTAATTTTGGTTTCAATAAACCTTTTACGAGGGCTGCAGCCAAATATCAGAACTGGTCCTTGCTCCTACCCTCTGGTAGATGGACGATCAAGCGACAGGAGAAAGCAAGAGGAAGTAGTAATCCATAATTCGATCTCAAAACCAGGCAAATCCATGAGGGGCCGAGGTACCCTAGCCAGTGAAAAGGGTGAGTTCACTGTACAGAACGGGATTTCAACCCAAGAGAACTAGTGATAATTAGCGGGAGAGTTAAGGCTTTAACCATACAGCGCATACGTATCCCCCAAAACGTGTTTTGTGGGTCCTGCCTCCTCTAAAATGCGGTAAGAGAAATAACAGCCGTAAAAGGAGAACAACCGTGAGCTTCTCAGTCAAGAAGTCCATCCCTAAATTCAGGATTATGGCTACACATTTTGGCGAAGGGCTTCGCATTCACATAAATGCTCCTGTTCATACGCCCAGAAGGGACCTTGAGGCCTAGAATGGACACGTACCACCACCGGAGTGTGGAGACCGTATTTCAAGACAGAATGAAAGTAAACATTATAAACGCAGAAATTTATCTGGATTTTGACGAAGCTGGGGCCGGCGAAGCTGGTGCTGTTCCGCTTTGGGTAACAAGGAACAGAGACGACGGCTGGGTTCGAGCAGTATGTGCTTCCCAATCTACCAGGCGCGGGTCAGGTGTAGTGGAAAGATCAACGATCTCCGCGTGAAAGGAGCCAAAAGCATATCCCAGCATCTCTACTCTTCCGTTATCCAGCCTCGGACATCAGATGTGTAAGGGAGTTTTGGAAAACTATGAACGGCTAAGAATTCCAGGTATAAGGGAGAGACACAGAGGTCCTTCTACCACGTGGAACACGATCATACCGTATCGTCGCAGAGCTTTCCTGGTTACAGAGCCTTCCAGTGAGCGTCCTGTGCCCCCATTAGCCCTTCTTCAGACGGGGTTTTGCAAGGAGTAATGGGACAATTCATCCAGAGTGCTCGGAGGTACCTGAGCATCAGGGCCAGCGCACAGTGAATGGCATGGCTGCTACTCTTCTATGAGTCACTCTTCCAACAGTCCCGTGGAGCAGACATCACCCTCTTTGCACCTCCAGACTTTGAAAGTCTGAATTAAAGTGACGTGTCAAGGTCATAAGCTGAAGGGTCAGAACCCAGAATTGAGTTCACACATGTTTTCTCCTCTTGGAGTGCGTGCTCCTGGACACTGTTCACAGTAAATACAAATAATACTGTAAAGACGGTCTGGGTTTTTTTTTCCCCCTTGAAGCATATAACAAAGTGAGAGCCTCTCCCACCCTTTGGGTTCTGGCCTTGTGGTCTCACGTACCCCACGTGCATCAGTACAGACCAGAGAGTCTTTCTTTTTCTTCTAGCTTTTTGAGAGAAAATTGGCACATAACACTGTGTAAGTTTAAGGTGTGAACAGAGGTTTTTATTTTATTTTACTTTATCTTTTTTTTTGAAGTAGGCTCCACACCCAGCCCAGGGCTTGAACTCAGGACCCCGAAATCAAGTGGCATGCTCTGGGTACCGGTTACAAACAGAAAGCCTTTAAATAAAAGATGAGGATGCTCAAGGAGGGAGGTGGCTGGGAAACGTAAGGAGGGTAGGAGGCCGGTTCCTTGAGGAGTCAGACTAGAGAGACTCAGGATGTGCACGCACACTGGCTCCCTTTCCCAGACGTGGGGGAAATATCCCAGCATGGAGCACCCCCTTGATGGAAGGCCCCAAAGAACTGGCCTCCAGGGCACTGCCCAGCCTCCCGGTGTCTCTGAAGAACAAAGTGAATCTGTGTGGCTGGCGGCTCTCGAGTAAAATTTCCCTGATGATAACTACTGTTGGGCGGAGATACAGGCCTCCGAGGCCGAGAAGGGCTTGGTAAATTTTTTTGTGCTTAATAAGGGTGGAATATAGAACAAAGAATAAATCTAAGTTAGAATGTCTCCCAGAACCCGGTAACTACAGCGTTTTACTAGTCACGCCAATGGATGTCGCCGTAGCTCTAAATTCACCTACGAGAACACGACACGTCACTAACGTCAAGCCATCCTGACAAGCGAAGGTCAGATTCCCTCGGTAATCGTACAAGGTGGGGACCCCGTTTCATGATCTTCCAGCCACAGTGTACCTAGCCCCCCTCATGCCCAGATGCAGCAGGATTACAGCGATGGGCGGTGGGAGCAGGAGCGCGGCCTCGAGATTGGGGTTGGAAGCCCAGGTCAGAGCTGCCAAGGCCACCGTTCCAGACAGCCTGGCCACTGACGCCGGCAGCATGGTTATTTCTTCTCAGGGCTGCATTGGAGGTAGCAGCCCTTCCCCAACCTAACCCCCCGCCCCCAGATTTGGCCGCAAGTTCTCCAATTCATTGCAAGGGATAGAGTACAAGCTACATCCATGCTTAAATATATTTTCCTTCCCTTTGCAAACTCCTAAGACAACTCCACCCTGGAGTCTCACGGATGTTTTTTCTTGACTCCTGCAGGCCCCAGAGGCATGGACGCCATTCCTGGTTGGCGTCCAGCTCCAGCAATGCTTCCCGGGTCTAAAGGTTTGTTTGTCCTGGGGTAACCATTGCCTTTTATGTAGCCTCCTGCCTTGTATGGAATCAGCCCAAGAAGTCTTAAGGAGAGAGAGAGAGAGGGAGGGAGGGAGGGAGGGAGATGGGCATTGCATTCCCACTTTGGGGGGTAAAGACAAAAGGAACAAAAGTTTTAGGCAGACAATAGATCCTGTCAATTGGACCAGGTGGAGCTAAAGGACACGAAGGCCTTCCTGGGGAAGATGGGGCTGGCAAGGGAGGGGAAGGTGGCTGGAGGGACCCAGCACGTGGGAGAAGCTCTGGCTGGCAGGCAAAGCCGGAGGAGCCCCGCTGGGGAGCAGGTGCGCAGGCTTGCTCCCACTCACCGGGGGTCACCAAAACCCCAGGATGCCGAGGCCATGCTGGTGCTCTCACCCACAGGAGCCCACTGCGCGCCAGGTGGGCACTCCTCCGGGGTGGCCCAAGGGATCTCCTTAGCCGACAGGACCTGCCGCGGCGAGGAGTCTGCAACCCCCCCCCCCGCCCCCCGTGGAGGCCGTGATAGAAGAAAGGAAAAGCGGGCGCACCCAAGACACCCGTGGCTTGTAGAATTTTTATCTCAGAGGGCGAGATGGGAAACATCGATTGGCAAGACGTCACTCTTCCCCCCTGGTGTCACCGGAGGGGGCTGCTCGCGAGTGCAGGGACAGAGGTCGGAGATAGATGGCCGCGCACATCACATCATTTGTAGTGATTTATTAGTTAAGAAATAAAGCATGACGGGTGGGTGTGGCCACCACGGCGCAATCACACCCCTAGGGTGAGAGGACACTACACACAATCAGATTCCCCCCAGGGGTGTCATTAGCTCATAGGAGCCTGCCTCCCAGAACTGCCAGGCTCTTTAATGTCGTTTATTTATTAAAAAAGAGTGGGCCAGTCAGCTCCGCTCCATGGAGTGGGGCTGGCGCTGAGGCTGGGCTTCCTGAGAAACAAGACAAATCCCAAAAAAACCCAGGATCTGCTGTGGGCCCCTCAACACTGCTTCCTGTTGAGTCTTGAAGACACGCTCCAGCCAACCAAGTGACAGCAGAGCCACCGCGGGGTCCTCGTGGACTGCTGTGCTCGGATCCTGCAACCGTGCTATCCGGCCAGGGGGAAACCGGAATATTATTGATTTCATGGTCTCTCATTTGCATATATTAGACAGCCTTGGGGAGGGGAAGGGAATAAAGCATTTCAGGGCCGGTTGTTTGCTTGTTTTGGTGTTTAGGTCCCAGAACGGCTCGGGAGATTTACAGGATGGTGAACCTCAATCATGAAACAGGGTAAATCGAATAAAAAGGCTCTTAAAAGTGAGGTCGTTCAGCAGGGATCGCTACGCTGTATGACGGTCGCCGTGTCACAGACAAACACGGGGCAGGCGCTTATTACGCCCCTTTAAAATAATGTATTTTATATGGGGCTCCGCCTGCTTCTTTCTGTTATTTGATTTTTTAAAAGTCTTCTGTTATCTCGAATAAACTCTTAACCGATTTTGAATCTTTAAGAAATTAATGAATCTCCTCCCTAATGGTTCCTCATCCCCTTTCCGTTCCCCCAGCCGATTGCTTCAGAGGAGCAGGAGTGGAGCTGAAGGGGGCGGGTGACCTTCATCCTCCACGGCCAGTTCTGAGTAACACACAGATCCTGGCCCCACCGCCAGACTGCAAATCCACGTGCACAGCCGGGGAGCGGCCGGCCTGGGGGTGCTGTTCAGTCCGCTTCCAGGCAAAGAGCAGGAGCCAAGTGTTGAATTTTGCTCTGAGCAATGCGGGTCGGAAAACGTGGCTCCACGCTTCAGTGTCCAGCAGATGCCCCAAGGCCCGTTGTAGGGTTTCCTTTAACCAGAGACAATGTGGGAACTTCACTGCTTCACTGTACATCCTGTGGAGCCTACTGGACGCGTGTAGGTGCCTTGTGGTTTTGGTTGGGTGCCATAAATGGAATGTCCTGGTAAAGCCAGCAGCGGGTCCTTCCTCTCAGGGCCCAAGGCAGGCTGGCCTGCAGCTCTGACCCCTGACTTCTCACGTCGCCTCTTACATCCCGGAGAGGGAAGCTTTTGATTTTACGGGGCACCTTATCCTATCTAGATATTTGAGGCTGTCGTGGATGGTTCTGGAGAGGAAAATGAGCACGAGAGACTGAAATGCCCCAGATATTCCAAAGGAAGAAAGGTGGATGGAGAGTGAGGGATGCCACCGAGCTGTGGATGATGCATCTTGCAGGGAGAGCGCGGGCCGCTCCTCGTCCGCCACCAGGGGACGCTCGGCGGCCCTTCCTCCCCAGTAATTGATGGAGGCAGCTGAAAAAAGATAATTAGTTTTATGTATATAATATTTGATCATGAAAATATCCTTTGCCTTATTTCGGTATAGGGGATCCGTAATATATGTTAAAACAGTTAATTTTTTTTTTATTACCTCTTGCATGGCGGCAGCCCGGCCTATCCGAAATTACCGGAGCATCAACTGAAAATGTAGGCAATGTAAGCAACGTTAAATCTAATTTTTCTGTGCAAAACCTAATTAGCCGTTTTAAAAAAGGTTAACGCCAGCGCCTGAGACGGTTTTTGTTTAATAATCCTATTACTGACGGCTCATCATGTATAAAATGGTGCAGTAGGATGCACAATTTCCACTTGTTTATAAGTGCATCTCCGAGAAATGTATAAAATAATCGAGAGCGGCGGAGGCCGGTCAGAGCCGCCCGGATGCGCGCACCTGCAACGTAAGTAGCGGCCGCGGCCGCCCCGGGGTCGGACGCCACCGGGCAGGGGCGCGGCCAGGCCTCCGGCCTTTTAGGTTTGGGGCCCGCATGGGTGTCCTGGCGGGGTCAGCTCCGGGCCGGCCGGGTCAGGAGGTGCCCACCTTGCGGGGGGTGGGGGGCGCGACGGGGTTGCAGCATCCCTCGGGCGCAGGTGGGTGCAGGCGGGTGCAGGCGGGTGCAGGCGGGTGCAGGCGGGTGCGCCCCGGGTCCGGGGTGCGGGGTGCGCCGAGGGTCGCCGCTGAGTCCACCACCCCCTTCCCGCACCCCTGCAGGGAGGGAACTCCGCTCTGCACCTGCAGGGACCCCGGCCCGGGATGGAGGGGACACAAGGGAGGCCCATCCCCTCCCCCTCCCCCTCGCCCCAGCCTCGAGGCTCCCCGCGCATCCTGCCCCGGGCACTGCCTGCGAGCCCCGGGCGGGGGCGGGGGACTGCAGTTCTGGAAAATTCCAGCCCCATTGTGGGTCTGCGGAGGTTGGGCAGGTGGTGGAGGGGGAAACGGAATGGGGCGCCCCGGAGGAGGGGGAAACGGACGGCGGAGCTGGGCTGGGGGGGGTCTCCGACTACCCTGCGCCCCCTCATCCGCCCCGCCGCCTTCGGGGAGCTGCTGGGGGACGGAGTGCGCGCCCTGGGAGCGGGTGGAGGGGGTGGACAGGGGACCAAGGGGACCCGGGGGGACCTGGCAGGAGCAGCAGTGCCCGAGCTCCCCAGCCTGCGCGCCCAGGGATCCGGGGACGGGGGACCAAGGGGACCGGGCAGGAGCGGAGCAGCAGTGCCCAAGACCCACCCCCCCCAACCTGCGCGCTCAGGGAGCCGGAACCGGGGGACGGGGGATGGGGGGGACCGGGCAGGAGAGAGCAGCAGTGCCCGAGCTCCCCCACCTGCGCGCCCAGGGAGCGGGGCACCAAGGGGACCCGGGGGGACCGGGCAGGAGCAGCAGTGCCCGAGCTCCCCGACCTGTGCGCCCTGGGAGCGGGGACCGGGGAACTGGGGGGGACCCCGGGGGACCGAGCAGGAGCGGAGCAGCAGTGCCCGAGCCCCCCCCTCCACCTGCGCGCCCTGGGAGCGGGGACCGGGGGACTAGGGAGCACTCGGGCCAGGGCAGGAGCGGAGCAGCAGAGCCCCCCTCCCCACCCCCCCGCGCGCCCAGGGCCGGCGGTGAGCGCGACCCCTGCCCCGACCTCGCCCGCCCGGCCCGCGCGATTACTAAGGAGACGCGGCCTCCCGCGCGCCCGGCCCCGGGCCCGCGCCGTTTGAAAACGGATCCATCAGCGGATCCCGGGCGTGAAAAGGGGTTTCTCTGGAGGGACCTGTGGGAAAGCGCAAGAGCGAGCGGCCCCATCCAGCGGGGCCGTGGGAGGCGCTAGACGGGGCCCAAGGACCCCAGCGCTGGAGAAAGGAACCTGGTTCTCCGCGGCCGGCTGAACCGGGCTGAGCAGCAGGAGAGCAAACAGGCGAGGGATGGGGGGGCGGGGGGAGAGGAGAGGGAAAGGGTCCCCCCCGCCATGCGTTTCCTTGGGCCTCAGACCGGAGGAGTGACCACCTCCTCGGCGCCGCTGGGGGCGGGCGGGGGTCGGGGCCGCGGGACCTGCCCGGAGCGCACGTCGGGCCCTGGGCTGCTCAGGCCCCCGCACCTGCTGCGCCTCCCACGTCCATTGGTTCTGCGGCCAGGCGGCCTGGGGACTGGGGTCCGTCCGCCCCAGGACCTGAGCCCGATGCCCAGGCCCGTGCGCCCCCGCACCTGCTGCACCGCACATCCCGCGTCCCCCCCCCCCCCCGTCCTCGAGCCCGGGAACCGCCTCCATCCGCAGCCCGCTTCGCCCCTTCGCTGAGCCCCAGGGGCAGCGGCCCGCCCGGCTGGACCCCGCCCCGTGCGCCCCCGATGCAGGCCTCGTTGGGCAGCCCGGGCTTTGCCGGCTCGCGCCTCGGGATGCCTCGGGATGCGTTCCTACAATCGAGGCAGGTTATTAGCAAGGGAAGGGGCGTGAAGGTCACCGAGAGCCAAGGCCGCTGCGGGAGCCCATTCCTCTGCAGTCCGAAGGCGTCCACGCAGGACCGCGGCCTCCCTGCGCCCAGTGGCCTCCGGGGAGGAGCGGCGGGCGGGGCAGAAGGGACCTTGGGGCTCAGGCCCCCGAGATGCTGACCCCAGGAGACCCACTGGAGGACGTGGGCCTAGAACAACCAGGATGAGCTGACGGGCTGAATCACCGAAGCTATCTAGACCAGGGAAGCCGCTTGTTCAGAGGCCGCGATCCTCAAATGGATGTTCCTTGGACCCCTGATTCAAGAAAAGCTTCTGGACGCAGAGTTCAGGGGCTCCAAACGGGCACGTTTCACCAGGCTTGGTGGTTCATTAAAATAGCACAAGAATAAGGGTGCAAGAGGCCACGCATCCACCTGGGCTTCGGGGACCCCCGCTCCCCTAGGTCGGTAGAGTGGGGCAAAGCCTGCCTTTTGTTTGTGGGTGAGGGATGCATCTTGTGGCAGCAGCCTAGCAAAGGGGGGAAATTAATTGCAGCCAATTAATAATTAATCCCCTTTAAACAACTTTATTATCTCTCTCGAACGACAGGGATTTGTCTGATAACCCCCTGAAGACCAAATGTCAAGTTTAACCAAATAGTTATTGCTTTATCAACCCGAGTCTGCAAATAAATTAATCAAAAGCAAATCTGTCCTTTGTGCGGCTCATTTGCTGGTAATGGATGGATATGAAGATTTGCCGATATTATTGTCTGTCATTCAATCTAACAAAGTGAACATTTATTGCATATATATTAAAAATTATCCCGGAATCGAGTGGCGCCGGGTTGCATTTATTGGAGTCTTCCCAGGGGTGAGGTCCCCTCGGATGGGAGCGCATGGGGAAGAGAGAAAGTGCAAGAGCGCGTCCCGAATCTCAAGCCCCAGTGCCGGGTCTGCCCCTCCCACCCCGCAGCCTTCACCCCGCGCCCCGGCCCACAGGCCACCCCGCCGGCAGGGCGTGGGGAGTCCCGATGCTGTCCAAACGGAGCCCCGGAGCCCGGAGCGCGAGGGGACTGCCGAGGAAATTTGGGGTGTGATTGAAGAGAGAGAGACGGGAGGGGGGACAGCTCCTCTTTGTCTTCTCCCGGGTTACATCATTCCCTAATTAGGCATAAAATTGTCTTCATACACTGGTATTGCTGCCTTCATAAACATCTCCATTATGGATCATAAGGATGCCATTGTGGGGAGGCCGCCCAAAATAGAAAGAGCTGGGGAGGGAGAGGCCTGGAGTCCGGGAGGCCAGGCTTTGTCCTCCCCTGGGACAAGATGGATGGCCAATGTCACACAGATGATGACTTGGGACTATTAAATTGTCAGAGGGGAAGAATCTTGACCGGCCCCCAGCGCTGATGGAAACTTCTAGAGGCGGATCCGGAGGGTCCGGGGTTTGGAAAGCGAGGCCGGGCCGCCGGGCCGCGGGCTTGGAGGAGGAGGCAGGGGGCCCGGACCGAGTGGGGCCAGAGCTGGCGCAGCCCGGCCTCCTCCCAGGCCTCCCGGCCCGCTCCGCCGCGCTCGGGGCCCACCTGGTCCCCAGCTCACTTCCCATCCGACGCGGTCGCCGAGGCCGGGGACAAGTGGGGTCAGAGGAAGGAGAGGGCAGCGAGCTGGGAGCAGATAAGGGCAGTGCCAGGCGGGGAGACAATTGTTCTCATTATTCGGAGCTGAGGCCCAAGCCCGGCCTCCCGCCTGGTCGGGGGCCGTCGCTAAATGGATGGAGATGGATGGAGGCGCCCGAGCCCGGCGTCGTGTCAGACCCGGGGCAATTACCGTCCCGCCAGGCTGCACGCTCGGCCTTCCACCCTGACCCCGCCGGCCGCTGGCCGCTGCGCCCGGCCATTCTTTCTCTCGCCTGTACAATAACCCGACTTGACATAAATAACTCCCCTGCGCTTGTCTACATCTGCTTGACCCTCTGAACCCACGGAAAACCTTTGCTGCATTTAGCCAAATTACATTTTTCTTGAGGGGAATTAAAAAAAGGCTTGGAAACGGCACATTCCCGTCTCCTGCTTTGTCCGGCGCTGAAGCTTCGCTTCTCTGCCAAGGCCCCGGTTTCTCCCAGCTCGCGCTGTTGGGGGTGGGTATCCCCACCTTTCCCGGAGACCTGAAGTCACCTTGAGCTCTCGCCCAGCCGGGCCAGTCCTCGGCCAGCGGGGGAGGGAAGGGCAGCTGTCCTGGGTGCCCACTGCTTGCTGGGTCCCCTGCTGCCCAAGCGGCCTGGCGCCCGTGGGCTCCAGTGACCTGATCTAGCGAGGGTGCTGGCCGCCCGGGAGGGCCCCTGCTGGCGCCACGCGGCTGGTCGCCAGGCGCCGGGACAGGAGGGAGTTGATGGAGGGGAGGGGAAGGAGAGTGATTTCAAAGATTCCAGGGAACGGCCTGGCCAGGCCTGTGTCCAGCAAGGATCCCCCGCTGGAGCCGCCTGGAAACGCCAGGGCCAGCCTTGCTCTCCGAGGCTTCCTCTGGGTTGATGGGCTGGGGTGTGGGGACCCTTGGCGTGTCGTCGGCCTAGGTAGGCCCAGCTGACCTTGAGCTGGCCAGAGGACCAGGGCAGCATCTTAGGACTTTAGAGATGGGAGGGCTCTTAGGAGTCCAGTGATCAGGTCACCTCCAGGCGTGAGAGCATAGCACGTCTCGTCCCCCTCCATTTGGTTAGGGCCTCCGGACCCCTCCCTGCAGGGGATTATGTGAGGGGCTGGGGCTGGACCTTGCTGGGGTGAACTCTTTTGAGCTTAGGTCCTGTGGCCTTGGCTCTCCTTGCTCAAGCGTGATGGGGAGTGGCAATTGCAGGACCCGGACCTCGACTTGGTGGCTGTTATGAAACTGGGATCTCTGGGTCCCCCAACTCTGGCGCTGGTTTTCCTTGTAGCATGTTTTCTTGCCATTCAAAAGGGATCACTTAAAGGTCCAGACATCTGCAGTTTGGTCTTCGCACGGCCACTGTCAGTGTCGTTGGAGGTAGGCCCAGACTGGTATCTCTTTGATTTGCGCTCCTAATCCCATCCATCCACACACTTGCCATTAGCTAGTCTTTAATTAACTCCACAAACGCTTTGTGAGGAGACAGTTGCATGTGAGACCCAAGAAAAACGGAAAGCAATGCACTCAAGGAACTTGCGGTTTCCTTGGGAGAAAATGAGTGGGTACAAGGGTGGCCCATGTAGCCTGGTCGTGGGGCCACAGGACTCAGGGCGGGCCTAAATTTGCCATTTCCAGCCTTGGATGGGGTGCGGACCGCCTCTGAGCCTCGGTTTTCTCATGCGTGAAATGAACGTGTTTGGACACAAGCTCTGGAAGTCCCGAGAGCCCCCCCCCACCTCCGCCCGAGTCCCCACGTGCTCTGAGACGTACCTACGACCCCTGCGAGTCGTATTTACAGTGGAGACGTGAACGGGCATCAGAGTGCCCGTACAGCTTGACGGGGACATCCGTCTCTAAGTGTGCTCCTGAACTTCCCGTTCCCCAAATAGAGGAAAAGGGTAGGGAAAGTGGGACCTGGCTGTCCCCGGCTGGAACCGAGTCAGCGTATCTAATCTTTCAGATCAGTTTTCTCGCCTGTAGGGTGGGGGCTGCACCAAGGTAGTTCTAAGGACCAACTCTGATGACGTATGTCAATGTGTTTGGAAAACTAACCAGCCTCAGGGCAACGGAGATAGAGACCCAGTCCCCGGGACTCCGCGCTGCAGCAGTGGCCGCCCCAGGTTGGGCTCTGTGGGTCCTGCAGCCTCTGGAGGACGCCCAGTCTGGGGGGAGGGGGGGTTGGCAAGTAGGCACAGTCCGAGTCACTTGCCGCCTACCGTGCTGCCATCAAGATAGGACAGATGGTCTCTCCCGGACTCGCCCTGTCCTCGGGGGGCCGGTCAAGGGGTCTTTTTTCATACGTAGGCAAAGTCCCAGAGACCTCGCACGCGGCAGAAATTCTTTCTTCAGCAGGCTTCGCTGAATTTTAAGGACTCTGTTACTGAAAGTTTCCTTAAAAATGAGATTTGTTATTGATCGAAAAGGGGGGGAAGCGAGAAATCGTTTAGGGGCTTTTTGACTGATCCATCCCGCTGAAGAAATACATGTTTTTCTTCTCAGCAGGAAAAAAATCAAACCAAACCAAAGCAACCCGTTCTTTTCGTAATTACGTTCCTTGCTGGGAACTTGGTTAGCTCACTCACGTCCTTGCTGAAACAGGAGAGGGAAAATCACAGTGGGTACCGGGAGAAAGGGCATTTTGGCTCCTTAGAGAACATTCGCCTCGGGGCCTCTGGGAGGGAAACCTTGGCGGGGAGGGAGGAGGAGTGAGGGTGGGTTGAAACCCTAAGGAACCTCAAGGCACAGGCCCACCTCTTTCTTGATAAAGCAGCTCGTTAGTGACCATTCATCCCTGGTGGCCTATGGAAATCTTCCAGCAGGTTCTCCATTAAAGGAGCTGCCTGTCCTTCCATTCTCCGAACTTTTGTGCTAAACGTTAACAACTTGATGCTATCTATTATGGTGCCATTATCACAGACTGTTGACCGAACTGGTTCTTTTATCTCCATTATGGGGCTGCCTCCTTTGCAGATTTATGCATTTTTGATATTAAATTCTTTCTCTACTTAAGCCTAAACTCTTGTTGACTTTCGATGACCTCCTGCCCTGGTCCCTAATACCATTCCATATTTGATATTGAAACATTTTTCTCCATGCCCCTCTTAGCTTTGTTGCCATCGGGTGACGGCTGTCCCTAATGGCCTGTGCTGTTTGCTCTGTTCTTGAACTTGGTGGGGTCACATAGCCTTAAACAGTGATGTCCTCTGAATGTCCACCCTTGCTGTCCAGCTAAGTTGCCCTGTGTCACAAGCTTTGCCCTTTCCTCCGCCCCTAACTACCAAATGCTCCTAATCGCTTAAACAAACACCTTCCCTCCCGGTGCCCGGGGGGCCCCCTGAGCCTTTTGGGTTTTGTTCAGCTGAGCTGCTAATGCTCTGCTTGGCCCACCGGCCGCTTGGCCTCCCTGACCTGATACATCGCCGCTCTTCTCCTTGGAGCGCTTGCCTTGTCCAGCGCCCTTCGGGCCAAAGGCCAGGGTCCGGGCAGGGTGGACCAGCTGCTTGAGGTGGCCACAAAAGCCACCGAGAGACAACCTCAGCTTCGAGCAGGCGAACGAACGGTATTCATTTATCTTTCCTTCCCGCCCCCCTTCCCAAACCTACAGGCAGGCTCAGCCTACTGCCGGGCTGGAAACAGGACAAAGGGGAGATATTGGTAAGGGGGGCCGGAGAGGCCCGCTTGCGGCAGAAATCTTAGCTCCCTTCTTGGGGGCCGTCTGTTCAGTTTCACGACACTTACGAGACCAATTTCCAGAATTGAAGTTGCCTGGTGTTTTGATTCTTCCTTTGCCTGTGCATTTGTGCCCCGAAGGTCCCTTCCAAATGGATACTAATTGTGGGGGCTGCACGCTGCTGGCTGCTCCAATGCCCCAGGGCCCCGAGGACCTGCTTCTCAAAGCCTTAATTGACAAGGACCTGTCTGTATTTAGGAGCAGCTGGTCCAGAGCGTTGGCACATCAGTGCAATCTTAACTCAGCATCCCTAGCCCCGAGGAGGATGAGGGTAAATGTGGTTAAAATGAAGGAAGATTTATAGCCGGCCCCCTTGGGTAATACAACGGAAGACAGCTCCCAAGATTTTCCCCTACGAGGGGGTTCATTCATCAGCTCCCGGGCCTGGTAACCGGGTGGGAGGCGCGCCCCAGCTATTATTACTAATGGGGGAGGGGAGGGGGCCTGCCTGGAACAATTAGGCAGGTGACAACATTCACTAGAATGCATCGGCCCCCAAAACCCCAGCGAGGTTTCGGAGACCATCGCGGCTCGTCCCCTGCTTCCGCGGGGGCCTTGGCGCCGGTGCCTCCGCCCGGGTCTGGCTTTGGGTTAATAGCGGCGCCGGCGGCGGGCGGGAGGGAAGGGAAGGGGAGAGGGGTGCGCTCGGCCGCCGCCCCGCTCCCGCCCGGAGGGGACCCGAGGTCGCGGGCGCCCAGCTCCACGCCCCCGTGGTGGGGGCAGCGGCCCAGCCCCGCGCCCCTCGCGCGCCCCCCGTGCGCCCCGCGCCCCCGCGCATCCCCCGTCTCCCCGAGGCCCGCGCTCCCTGCGCGCCCCCGTGCTCCCCAGGCCCGCGCTCCCCGCGCGCCCCCGTGCTCCCTGTGCGCCCCCGTGCTCCCCAAGGCCCACGCTCCCCGCGCGCCCCCGTGCTCACCAGGCCCACGCTCCCCGCGCACCCCCTGTGCTCCCCAGGCCCACGCTCCCCGCGCGCCCCCCGTGCTCCCCGTGCTCCCGCGCATCCCCCGTGCTCCCCAGGCCTGGGCCCCCTGCGCCCCCCGTGAGCCCCGCGCCCCGTGCGCGCCCCCGCCCCGTGCTCCCGGAGGCCTGCCCTCCCCGCTCGCTCCCTGTGCTCCCCGTGCCCTCGCGCATCCCCCGTGCCCCGCGCCCCCCCGCCCCTCGTCCCCCCGCGCCCCCCCCCCGTGCTCCCCGTGCCCCTGCGCATCCCCCGTGCCCTGCGCCCCACAGCGCCTCCCGCGCGCCCCCCGTGCCCCCCCCCCCGCGCCCCCCGCGCGCCCCCTTTCCGGAAACCTGCTCGCTCCGTCGACGCAGCCATTCAGCGGGTTACAAAGACGGTTTATTGGTTGCACCAGGAACCCGGTTTTGTTGCGATGTGTGGGAAATACTTTGATGTGCGCCCGGTTCGCACGTGTGAACAGGGATAATGGGTTTGGGGATCTTCATTGAAATTTGAAGTTTTAAAGCAGAAATCCCCTAACTTTTGCCTGTTTTTCTCAACTTTCTCTTTTTCTTTCTTTCTTTTTTTTTTTTTTTTTATTCCTGCAGGAACAATGCCAACATTGAAGCCCTCGGCTGGAGTCTGCACAGTTGGAGATCTTTGGTGCCATTTTAGACATCTTTGGATTTCATCAATCAAACTGACTGCAATTTTCCATAAAAACCCTGAATTTGGGTCAGAAAGTGGGCAAAGTAGATAAAGATCATTCGAGCTGTCTTATAAGATGATAAATAGATATCCTTTCAGGCCAACAATGCCAAAGTGCAGTTTTGTGAGTCCCTTCCATGGGTTCTGAATGCAGTGAGTCGAACCGATTTATACATGTTTTCCCATGGTTTAGGAGGTGTCTTTACATACTTGTCAATAGTAGCCTGACCTTTTTCCCTACTGAGTTGCTAAGTGTGTTGCTTTGGGTTTCTTTTTTTTTTTTTCTTCCTTGTTGGTGCGTGTTGTTTCCCCCAAAACACAAGAAAAGGTTTTTCTTTTCTTTTGCTTTTATTGCTCAAATCAATAGGATATGGGTCTGATTCAGATAATTCTCTGCAAATAGATTGGTTTGCAGAAGCCCATGACTTGTATGGAAATTCCATTTGCTCAGTGGTTGCTTGTGGGGCACTTTAGCTACCATTTTAGACACCATGCTGGGATGTAAACTCATTTTCCTAACAACAACAACTACTACACCCACTGGCACTGTGTCCTTCCTATTCTTGAACTTGACGAATGGCCTTTTGTATAAGGTGAATAAAAGGAAACCCTAAAAAGAAATAGAAAGAAACCCCAAAACGGTATTTAACCCACTACCTCCAGAGACCTTTCAAGATGCTAGCTGAGATCATTTCTAAGTAAATAAGGACATTATACATTTTCCCTCTTCGTTACTCAAAAATAATCTGCTTATTCAGCGTACATTACACATCACTTCCTACTCACTGATCATCTCACCTTAATTCCTCCTTCTTTAAAATCTTCTTGAGTCTCTTCTCCTCAAAACGTTCATTTTGATAATCCCTTCCCAACACTTTTAGTTAACCAGCTATTTCAAAAGGGACTTGAAGAAAAGAACTGGCTCTTCATGGGGAAACCATGCTTGCCATTCCCGGCTATTTATGAATTAATGATCTGATCTGATCATCTGATCATGAGCTCAGAGATCTTATGGGGGCATGCACAATTGTGTGGCAAACACATTTCTGTTTCTTGGTGTAAGAATTTTTTCCCATATTCATCCCAGGAGCATCATCTTTTTGTGTTTTGCTCTCCCATACTTGCTAACTTAATATCAAATGTACGTTGCAGAGCATCTATAGAAGGGAGTGCGGTACACTGGGAGTTAATTACTGTTATTAACTTACTGGCTTTATTAGTTTTGAATGAAGCACATAGCTGTGACTACAGTTATTTAAGAGGTCTTTATTAGCTAAAATAATTTGCAGTTTTTGGACACACTCTCACCATGTAAAATTTAAAATAGCAACTGGAGGCTCAAAGAAATTCCCAACTCTCATTTGTCTTTAATAAATCTTGCTGTCAAGTAGTAAACATTTTAACTTAAGGTATAGCTCTCTGAAAGACCTTTTATCTCACCCTTTCAGTGCCATTTTATTACCAACTTTACTTTTTTATATGGTAAAAAAGAATCTATTAAGTGATATTTTCATTTTAAAACTATTCTCTGGAATTCAGAAATACCGTTGCAAATACCAGATTTGTGAAGAGGAGAAAGAATGATTACTTACCTTGTTTAATATTTTTCCTAATGCCCTGTCATTCTTTTTTGCTCTTGTGTGTGTGTGTGTGTGTGTGTGTGTAAGATTTTATTAACTTATTTGAGAGGGAGAGCATGAGTGGGGGGTGGGCAGAGGGAGAGGGACTGGATGAGATGTGGGGCTTGATCCCAGGATCCTGGGATCATGACTTGAGCTGAAGGCAGATGCTTCACCGACTGAGCCACCCAGGCGCCCCTTTCTTTTTCTCTTAAAACGTATTTTAGGTGTATTCATGAAATCTATTCAGTATGGAAGATGGACAAGGGAGAAGTACAGTGGAAAAAATAAAAGTTGAAATATTGTTAGTCACTTTCCATCATGATAATATAAAAGCATATCTGAAATTGTTATCTGAATACGTGGGATGGTAGACTTTTGTTCACCACTGGCGTCCATTTCACACAGCTTCTCTCAGGGATCCATCCACACATCAAAAAGTCACTTACAAAATTTTTATTTGGGAATTTTAACGTGTTCTGTACATGCAGTGAAAGCCATTTGATTATTGTCATTGTTGGTGAGAGACGGGGCCCTATCGATCAGCAGAGAAATGTCAAGCCATCATATGTAGCGCTGTGGTCTCTAAGTATAGCGCAAAGGACAAATGGTAAAGCGTGAACTGAACACTTCGGATTTGGAGTTACATTCTGGAAACATGCATTTGAGTTTGTGACCAGGCATGAAGCAATTCGGGCTTTGGCAGGCACTGGTTTCCTGAAGCATTGAAACTACAGATGGGAGAAGGAATGTCTGGATCAACCTGACTTCCTATTTTTAGGTGAGAAAACCGAGCCTGTGCAGATAAAATGGTGATCACCATGGACACTCACGGTAGGACTCCAAGAGCAACTGAGGTTTCTCTCCCTCTCCTTTTTTTTTTTTTTTTTAAGACTTTATTTATTTATTCATAGAGACAGAGAGAGAGGCAGAGGCAGAGGGAGAAGCAGGCCCCATGCAGGGAGCCTGTCTTGAGACTCATCCAGGTTCCCCAGGATCACACCCCAGGCTGCAGGCGGTGCTAAACCGCCAAGCCACCGGGGCTGCCCTCTCCCTCTCCTTTCCTGTCCTTTACTGAATCAGGGGCATGTTTCTCCAGTATTCTTTCCCATGTCCTTAAAAAAAGAAATAAAGAAAGAAAAAGGAACCCCAAAGGCATTTACATCCAATTCTTGCAAGATCTACCTTCCACCCACAGCAGACCTGTAAATAAGCTACTGTCTGCATAGGCAAAGGAATCACAAGTTCAGTTAAATCCTTGCCAGCAGCCCAATTTGGGGAGTTGGGCTGTAGAAGTTCTCCTTTCATGAAAGATTTCCATTCTTGAGAGAATTTTCCAGATATTCCCCTCAGTATTCCTATTCTTGTCTCCCTACATGCAATAAAAAGAAGTGAAAATGCTTCAGGTAGACAAAAAGAAGAAAAGAGA
This sequence comes from Canis lupus baileyi, assembly GCF_048164855.1. NCBI lineage: Eukaryota > Metazoa > Chordata > Mammalia > Carnivora > Canidae > Canis > Canis lupus. The sequence goes on along the minus strand of NC_132851.1, from coordinate 40,963,480 downwards.
AAAAAGAAAAAAGAAAAGAAAAAAAGGCTGTGCCTGCACGTACAAAGAGGAAAAATATTGCAGGTGAGTGGAAAAGAAGGTATTTGGAACCACAGCTGTTCAGTTTGCCTGCAGATAAATCCCGAATTTATTGTCTACTTCATTTTGCCCCTCACTTCTCTAACTACCACCACATCCTAAGCAAGCCATATAGAATTCACTTCTTTTCCTAATACTGTAATATTTTAAACTCATCATTTGACACAAATCCATAATTTGACAATTACCAACTATGCCTTCCAAAAAATCTTTTAACATGCACAATGGGTGGGGGTTATAGTTTTCTTATTTTTAATAATGACATTCATTAACTTGGTATCATCATCTCCTCTATGAGGGCGATTGTTTTGGTAGTTATTGTCAAATCTCACAGTTTCTGAAACTGATGGGGTTTACTGAGCCTTTTTTCAGGGCTTAAAAGGCATACAAGCTAAATAATTTAAACCAACTATCTTTCCTCTCTCGTTCAGTTGGCTCATGTAAACAAAAGCCATCTAGGTGGGCGTCATGAATTTTCTGAGTGATTTGACCTTCTGATCCGGGCTACCACGTCCAGGCTTTACAAAACTGTGTGTTAAAAACGGCACTTTATCACCTCTTTGCAAGCATGCAATGCAATTTTACTTTAGAACATTTTCAAGTTTTAATAAGGATTTAATAGCCTCTGATGTGGAGGCAGCTAGTTGTGGGATTTAATAGAGGCTAACATATGGGAAGGGTTTTAAAGAGCCATTCATATCGAAACCCCAAAATGGGTTCAATCAGCAGGTATCCCGATGTTTATTTAATGAAGAAATCTACGAGCAGCTGCCGGCTCAGAATTTCAGATGTAGTTATCTTTCACTGCTCTGCAGCAAACCAGGAAGAACAGATTTTAGCTGTAATTGGGGATCACCTCATTAGATATGCAGGGCTGCATCAGTAGATCCGTAAACACGAGCAATGCAGCTAGTTTGAGGAGGACGATCAAACACAGGGATCACTCTGGGGATAGAATCTGTGGGTTGTATTTCTGGATCGATTGCTTAGTTCTAGGTCACAAAAAATTTTCAAGTCTAGAGTGAACCCCAAAGGCCTTCGTGTAGATGAATAGAAATCCAACCTGACACTGATTCTTTTTTTTTTTTTTAATTTATTTATGATAGTCACAGAGAGAGAGAGAGAGAGAGAGAGAGAGGCAGAGACACAGGCAGAGGGAGAAGCAGGCTCCATGCACCGGGAGCCCGACGTGGGATTCGATCCCGGGTCTCCAGGATCATGCCCTGGGCCAAAGGCAGGCGCCAAACCGCTGTACCACCCAGGGATCCCCTGACACTGATTCTTGACCGACCTTGTGGCATTACTGCAGACGGAACAGGGGGCTAGTTTTCATTGCCCAGTGCGCGGTGGGCATTGACAATACCATGATACTCCTCTAATCATGACAACAACAACCAAAAAAAGAGGATGAGCAACTGGGGTTATGATTTGGCCCTGAGGGTTTATGGGGCAACTGCTCCTGGGATGTTAACAGCAGGTAAATCTAACTCTGAATGCATGGTTCCTCTTACTGCTATTTAAAGCAAGGAATTTGGGGCTCGTAAATATATTTATTTATTGGTACATGTCTACCTTCTGAACAAATAGGAAGGGGGGCAGGACATATACTGATGGCTGTCTTTCATTATCAGGACCTTTTAAAAATGAATAAAGTTGGTGTTTGGCCACCTTCATAGTAGCCTCCTGACTTTAGAGAGCAATTATGAGTGCCTGCCCTCCCCTTTGTTAAACTTTGGCCTTGGGGATAGAGTTAACTACAGCTTTATGACTTTTATCTGAGAGTTCTTGTGACTAGTTACCAAATTTGGTGGAGAGAATCACTTAAGAATGGTAGCCCTGAGTCTACAGCAACAGGGCCTGCTGTAATCTGTATTTTGGTTAAGTCAGAATGATATTTTTTAATTCTCCATTTAGGGTCAATGCAAATGATGAGTTCATTTGGGAAGTCCCTCCAGAGTGTAGTTTTTCCCCCCTTCTCTTTTGTCTCCCCTCCTTCTTTTTTACAGTGTCACAGTGATACATACATACCAACCTGTAATGTTTTTATTGGGACAGCATTTGTCAGACTTGGACTCTCAGCCGCCCTGAGTGTGTCAGACAAATTCCTGCCGTTGAGTCTGGAATGAAGGCAAGGAAGGAAGATGCCTTGAGCTGTTATCCCATGAGCTCTGGGGACTGAGTGTAGGTGAGGACAGGAGCCTTGAGGACTCTGGACGGGCCCAGGATTGGCCTTTGCAACCAGGCAATGGGATTGCCCCGGCCGGACCTACTGAGCTACCCTGAGCCAGGGACCATCAGCTCAGTTGCAGCAGGAACCTTGAGACCCACCGGCCTAGGTCTGGGCCTTGGGGGTCCCGGGCACAGCCACCTGGGGAACCACCTGTCGCTGCCAGGCCCCTCTTGGGAGAGTTTCCAGGAGCCGGGTCCACGCTGGCTGGGGGTTCAGAGCCAAACTGCACCCCACCTCCACCCCACCCCCCGTTTCTGCGCGGCCCCCCTGCACCTCTCAGGCCCCGCCCCCTCAGGCCCTGCCCCTCTCAGGCCACGCCCCTCACTGGCTCCGCCCCCGCCCCGCCCCGCCCCGGCCCCTTCCCCAGGGCCTCGGCTCCGCACCCGCTCCATCCCGCACTTGCCCCGCCCCGCCCCCTCCCCAGCCCTCATCCCCCTCCTCCTCCCCTGCCTTCCCTCCCCCGCCCCCTCCCGCCCCCTCCCGCCCCCTCCCCTGTCCCCCTCCTCCTCCTCCCCTGCCTTCTCTCCCCAGCCCCCTCCCGTCCCCTCTCCCGCTCCCTCCTCCTCCCGCCCCGCCCCTGCCCCCGCCCCGGGCCCGCGGGGCCCCCGCGCGGGGGAGCGGTCGGAGCGGGGCGGCGGGCGCTGGGTGCATGCTAATGAGGGGCGCGGGGCAGCACCCGCCGGGGCACGCGGTGCCACTCAGGCCGGCGGGGGGCGCGCAGCTCGAGGCAGCCCCTTTCAGCGGCGCTGCGGGCTCCCCACCGGAGGAGTCTGGAGCCACATAAAAGCGCATTATGAAAATCATAATATCAGCCCCAGAGCATGTCCACGGAGGCAGCTCTGCACCTTTGAGGCATTGAGGCTCGGCGGCGGGGCCGCGGGGGAAATATCCATTTGAATTCGGCCCTGAATGGGGCGGCGGCGGCGGCAACAGGGCCCCCTTTATGCTCCCTCCCGGGCTGGGCACCTCATCTCCTTCGGGCGAGGGCGTGCGGGGCGGGGCCTGGGGGGACGGGGGTGGGGGGCGCAAGCGGGGCGCCGGGGCAAGGGGCGCGGGCACCCGGGGCCCCCCGAGAAGGGTGAATGAGGCCTCGGTTCTGCGGGGAGCGGAGGGGCCGGGGCTGAGGCCCGGGCGCGCTCTCCAGGCTGGAGGGTCGCGCCCCGCTTCCCTTCCCTGCGCGGGGGAGCAGCCGGGGGTCCTGGGGTGCACCCCGGGGCTCGGGCGCGCACACCTGCCAGCTCGCCGACAGAAGCCGCCGTCCGAGTGGACCCCGCGCAAGGGTCTGGCCGCGGCCCGCAGGGCGCGCTGTCCCGGCGGCCCGACCCCCCGGGGAGCCGCACCCGCGCGTCCTGCCCTGGATCCGCCTCCCCCCCCCCCTCCCGCACCCCGGAGTCCGGCTCCCGAGGCGGAATTCGCACGCCGGGGCCCCCGAGGCGGGCTGGAGCTATAATAGCAGATGAGTCTCCCCGCCATTCAGGGCTCTGCCCATTGTCTTGTTAATCGCCTTCCATTATGGGCTGCTCAGAACCGTCATAAAGCGTTTAATATTAATAAGGCCCCGCGCCCGGGCCCCCGCACCGCGCGGCCCAGCGCCGGGCGGACCGCGCAGGTGTCGGCGCCGCAACCTGTCCGAGCGTCCCGGGTCAGCGCGCGGCGCGGGCGGCGGCGGAGCAGGTGGCGCCGGCCTCCCAGACCCGACCGGGAGGAAAAACCAAACGCAAACAAAAACCCTTGTTGAAACAAAGGGGCTTGCTTGGCTCCCGCGCGTGCGCCCGAGGAGTTTAACTCTAGGGGAGGCGAGAGGTGAGAGTTGGGGGTGGGGGACCCCGCGGCCGCCTGGGCAGGGATGTGACATTTCCTGTGGTGAAGCCTGCATTGGCTGCTAATAGAGATCTAATTGATGGGCGAAGTCCCATTTCCGCGCGCTCTCCTTTATTGCTCCATCCAGTCTGTTGCAAAATATAACCTTAATCTGATTTAGCAATTCCTCCAGGATTCGGCGCGAGCTTCCAGCCCAGAAAAAAAAAAAAAATCGTTATTAAAAAAGTTAAAGTACAGACTTGGATTCGGGTGCGTTGCCTTTTTTTTTTTTTTTTTTTTAAATCTTGCCCCAGCTCCTGACATTTAGCACTTTCTGCTTCTGTAGCGGCGCGGTGTTTTAGGGTTGTTAATACCCGCAGTGCTGGGGATGCGCGGCGGTGCGGGAGGCGGGGGTGCACAGGTGGGAGGGGCCGCGCGGAGCAGGTGCAGGCGCGCTCTCGGGACCCGGGCCAGGCCGGGAGGGAGCTGCTGGGGCGCAACGGTCCCGAGGCTGTCACTCCGGGTCCCAGGCGGTGCCACGCGGGGAGGGGACCAGCTCTGGTTTGCAAGACGCACGGGATGCTGGCTCCCCGTTCCCCCACCTGCTTTGGTTACCTGCACCCCTGCGCCCCAGAAGTGAGGTGCACGTCCTCCTGCACCCCTGGAGCCCCGACTGCACCAGAGCAACCACAGTGTCTGCTTTCCCCTTCCCTCCTCCTCCTCCTCTGCCTCCTCCCTACAGGCTGGGGCAGCCGGTGGGGAAGTGCGTTTGCCTCTGGGTACCTGATGTCACATCAAGGCCGTTGTTGCAAAACTGACACACAAACGACAGCACCTTCCTCCACAAAGTGGTGGGAGAGCAAGGACGGGCTGGCAGCCCACCTACTGCCCGCGGCGAGGTCTGGAGGGCAGCCTCTTTGCCTTGGCTGTGTTCGGGCTTCACAGGCCATTGAAAACAAAACGCCAACTCTAGCCGCTTCCAAGGGTTGTTTTGAAATAATGTCAGAAAACGCCTTGTGATGCTTTTCTATAAAAAAAATAAAAATCTTGAGCAGCTCTGGTGGCCCAGTGGTGTAGCACCGCCTTCAGCCCAGGGCCTGATCCTGGAGTTCCCGGGATCAAGTCCCATGTCAGGCTCCCTGCATGGAACCTGCTTCTGCCTGTGTCTCTGTGTCTCTTTCTCTCTGTCTCTCTCTGTGTGTGTCATGAATAAATAAATAAAATCTTTTAAAAAAATAAAAATCTTTATGAGAAACTAAAAATAGAAACCGGAGTCATCAGTCAGTGGAACAGGACTTTGGAAAACTGTGGGACCTTCCTCTCACCAAACATAGAACAGGGTTTTGTCTAGGTTATCTGGGTAGCACTTCATGGTTGAGTTTGCCTCTGAAGACCCTAAATTCAGTCTCAAGCTTCTTTCCTGATCATGAGTTTCCCAGATTTTTTTTTTAAATAACCAGCATTTGCATCTGGCAACCTTAAAACCCTCCCCTTCCCATGGAGCTGTGGTCTCTGATTCCACCAGCAGATAAATGAGTCCTTTAAGAAGCAACACCGAGGAGCACACAGTTGCCAGCCTGGGCTGATCATTTAATTTCCCATGTGCAGTTCTAAATAATGTCCTGGAGCTGCAAGAAAGGTGAAGCTTGAGCATCTGGTAGCCCTGCAAGTCCTCCTGCGCACCCTGTCCCCCACGGTTGTGGGGCTTTCTCATCAGGGAGATATGGAGCAGTGGGAAGGAGAGCTCAGGCATTCCCTGGCCCCAGCGCTTCTCTGCAGTGCCCTTGATGGGTTTAATGAGGCGGAACACCGTGAAGGGGATGTGAACTGGTCCAAATGATTGATGAAGCCAGGGGCAAAGCCCAGGCGTTTCCAGATAAAGCCCCATACAGCCCATGATAAAGGCAGGATAGTGGCAGGGCTGGGCTCCTTCAAAAGCTGTGGCCCAAATGCATTGAGAGGAAACAGGGAGGGTAGGTGCTCTGTTGTTACCTAATCAGCTCATGCACTAAGCCACCAGCCGCAGAGAGCAGAGGAGGGCTGCAGAGGAAGCGGGGAGGTTGAAAGGCGAACCTCGGCTCTCTTTCTCACACACACACACACACACACACACACACACCCCATGGCTGCCTCCCTTTCTCCCTCAGCAAAGGCTAGGTCAGCCTCAGCCTCCGCAGATGTCTAGGTGTCAGAGTGGGAGCAGGGCACAGGGAAGAGCACAAGGTACCTGGCCCCCCTCGGCAGGCCTTCCGTGGTGTTAGGGTACCTCCTGCTTCCCTTCCCAGGTAGTAGAAGGGAATTATCAACGCAGCAGGTGCTAGTCCTTGAAAGTGAGGGAAAGAGACCCAGGAAAGTCCCAAACCCACTGAGGAATCGGAATGAAAGAATTGTTTACTGCTTCTCTGTTATATAACAACAACTAAAATAAAGCAAGATTCATTAGGTTAGTCTAAAAACAAAACCAATTATTATTATTATTGTTGTTGTTATCATTATTATTATTGCTATGCCTTTATTTTCTAAAGGATGCTGTCCCATTGTTCTTATAACAAACAAAGAAGGTTGCGGCCATTTGGCCAGAGTTACCCTGGAGTGCACGATGACTCGATGACTCGATGACTCGAGAAGCAGTAGCTGCCAAATGACAGGGATATACCTGTGGCAGGTGACACTCTCCAGTTCGGCTCCTTAGGCTCCTAAGAAACCAAGTGAGAGGTCCTTCCTGGGTCTCCAGGGCTGCTGGGCAAGCACAGCAGTATCTTTGTCTGCAGAGCATGTCAATGCATGAGCGCTTCCAGGTATGGAAGCGTCAGGGAACGTGCGCATCCAGGTGGCCGAAGCCTTGGTTTTCAGGGGGGCACACGTTGAACAGAGTTGGTCGTATGACTTCTACCCGGGGTCCTAGGCACTGACTAGAATTCGTCTTCAACTTCTCCTCCAGTGGCCATGACTATATTTTGTTATATTTTATGTTGAACAGAGTACTCACAATGGTGCTGGGTACCCTTGAAGATCTGAGAGCCCTGTAGGTGAGGTGGGAAGGACAGCCCCCCGCCCCCATTTTAGAAAGAAACGACCCTGCACACTCACTAGCCTTCAACCGATACACAGAGCTTTTGTATCTAATAGACCGATCTATTGTATTTTCACTATTTATGCCTCTCAGATACCGGTCATTTCCACTTCTTTTGTCCTGGAGATTTCGACCTAGAAGGCAAACTCGTGGAGTAGAGCCATCAGTCTACTGAATTATTGTGTATTGCATTCCAAGGAGGTAGAACTTAACAATAGGTCATGTGAGTTTATCATTTAAAAGAGAAAATATGGAAAATTATGGTTTAGCACCTCTAGATGAGGAAAGGGATTTAAAAATTAACCTTTTCTCCGATTGTAAAGCAGTACATAGTATTTTTAAAAGGCCTTCAAATGTAATATTTTAAAATTCTTGGGATGGCTGGGGGGCTCAGTGGTTGAGCATCTGACTTTGCCTCAAGTCGTGATCCCGGGGTCCTGGATCGAGTCCTGCATAGAGCTCCCCGCAGGGAGCCTGCTTCTCCCTCTGCCTGTGTCTCTGCCTCCCTCTGTGTTTCTCATGAGTAAATAAATAAAATGTCAAAAAAATAAATAAAATTTCTAAAGAAAATTTTAGGACCTGACAATGTCCCCTGAGTATTCCTTTGCAAACCTTCCTCGATTTATTGTGTTAAAGTGAATCCTTTTCTTGCTTTCTTGAGCTCCAACATATTATATGCTCACAGAAGTCTTTTGGGGAAGAAGATGAGACCCGGTCTGGAAATTTCAGTCTAGAACACAATTAGGAGCTTGCTGGAGAGAAGGCTGGAGAGAAACCATAATATCTTAAGAACCACATTGAACTGCAGTCAGGTCAGCCCCATAAAGTCTCTGTGGCCACATCATTTCTCAAATTGGGTTGTAGAGCTGAGGTAGTTATCCATATAATTGGCTGAACAGACATGTGGCGAGTGTACAGACTTTTCCCTACGAGCAATTTTACAGTGACCAGATACTGTAAAGGGTATATCTCTATGTATGTTGAGACAGAGAAAAGGAAAGACTTTGAGCCCAAACTCTCTAATTTATTCCACTGAGTTGATTTTGTTGATTAAATAATTGCTTGGCTCTCTCACCTTCTCCTCGCCTCTGAACAAAATAAACTGCAAGCTTTTTGGAATAAAAAGCCTATTGTGTATCTCCGGGTCCTTAATAACAAGTAGAAGTATCTAGTATTGGTACCCTAGGATAGAGCAAATTCAGTTTCCCCAAAGTTGGCCTAAAATTCCGACTGAGGGTCCCGGGAGCTCTAAGGGTGAGGATCTCCCACGGCTGTCCCGGGACACCTGCAGGCTGTCTGCTTACAGCACTTACTGAAGACAAAGCACAGTTAACTTTTTATGCAATTATTTTCTAATACATGTTGGAAATATGTATGTGCCTTCAAGGTGGACTTTAATTAGCTGCTATAGGAAAATACTTTAATTAGCTGCTATAAGAAAAGCTCTTTTTGTCTTTTTTATAGAAATATATATATATATATATGTATTTTCAAGTTCCTACTGTTTAACTGGATTTTAAGAAAAATTCCAAAGTAGGTTTGTGCGGACGAGTGAATCAGCACTTTTGTACCTCAAGTATTAAAACATGAAATGATTTTCAAATAGGGAGAAGATACAGGAAAATATCCCAGCATTGACTTAAGTATACATGATTATCTGTGTTTGGAAAATGTTTTGTTGTAATCACAATGAAGATCTCAATTATGAGAAGAATTTCCTGAAAGTGAGTTTTTATGAGAAACCTCTACCAGACATTGTAAAATATGGTTCTATTTTGTTTCTTCTCCCACTTTAATTCAAGTTTTGTTTTCTCATTAAAAAAAGAAAATAGTTGATCATTACCTCCTCATTTACTTTGTTTTAAGGAAGGTCAAGGGAATGAGTCTAAAATTGCATTTAAATTTTGCAGGGGCTGGGTTTTTACTTAATTTTCTTTTCATGATAAATATTATTTTATTAGCTTGTCCAAGCATCATTACTAAGGTTATATACATATTTGCATAGCTATTTTTTATGCTTCTAATTTTCCGGGAATATTTTATTAGCTTAAAAGTGCACAGTGAAAAATTTTTCTCTTCCTCTGAAGACTGGCTGGCTGTGGCATAAAAATGATGAAAGTTTTTATGTGCTTAGTCCTCAGTGGATCTCTAGGGAAATCTGGAAAGAAATGACAAAATAACTAGCTATAGTGACTGAAAAATTGCATTTGTTCAAATGTAGGATGGAATTTCATAAACATTGGGATTCGCATAACAATTTATATGACTATAGAGTTTCATAAGCAGGAAGTATTGATGTTTGGTATGTACATGGCTAGAGTTTTGGTACATCTGTTTGATAGTGATGCAGGTGGAGTTTGTTCGTATATATCGATGAGGCTGCAGTCAGATCTTTTTTATTTTCACCTCTTACACCTTCTGTGGTGAAAGCTAATCAGAGCAAAGGAACCACATGGTCTTAATTCAAGTCCAAATTCCTTAGGCCTCTTGATAAAGCCTTACGGTCGCTAAGTTCAATACACAGGCAAGACAGAAAAAGTTTGGCTCTTAGAGTCCAATATGTTCATCCATTTTTCGACGAACCGCATCACTCCTTCCCAGCTTCTAAAATGTCCTTTCGGACCAGTTTGTTAAAAGAGGTCAGTCATTAGCGATGTTTTACAAAAACTTAGCTATGTCGTTGTTTGAATAAGTCGTTCAAACTTGGAAGCTTCCTGCTCATATGATTCATGTTCCTCTGCACATGGAAAACTTACCCTGTATTTTCAAAGGCCATCCGACTGTTTACTGCTTTTGAAAAGAAACGTCACTCACAGTCCAGGTTTCATATGTTGTAGGTATACTTTTGTGAGACTCCTAATTATATGGTTTTCCCACAGGTCTTTATAAACAACGCTATTTGCCTCCTTTTCTCCATAAACTGTGTTCTCAGTAGGGACCCACCCTATCGATGACAAATGCTCCCTGTATATGTTCTCAAGCTTGCCTCTGATTTGCATGATATATTCCGGCTTAGGAATGTGTCTCTAAAAATCTAAACGGTTCTTTAAGAAAAGGAAAGTGCCCACTGGAAGTGAATAAAACTCACAACAAAGATCAGCTGGGAAGTGTTCAACGTGCCTTGTTTGCCTTGCTTTCTTCAGAAGCCACTCCTGTCAGTGGTCAGTTATAATAAAGGAAGAACAAAGTTCCTTGATGTGTACTGAAAAAAAGCTGCCTGCAGTTCCTTTCAATTGCTCTGTTGCCCAGGCCGGCCGGCCTCCAGCCAGAAGCCAGCAGGCAAAATTTAACAGCCACGCTTCAAAATGTTAGTAGCAGCGATCAATGCGTCCATAACTCTTCGCCCTCTAGATATGGGGTCATCTTTCAATACTACCCCACTGTCATATACAACATTTGTCTTGTCCCACATTCAACTGATTGTGTCAAACTATGGAGTGACTCCATAATACACATATACAATAGCACAATGAAAGCAATAATCTCCAACCCAGTTTCTTTCTTTGTCCGAGTGCTATTACAAAGTTTCCTGCAGCAAGGAGGAGCTGGGGAGGCCGCGACGTGCTCCGGCCCCGCAGCGGACGGCAAGGGAGTCCCAGCCCCGGAGGCCGAGGGACAGAGCGCCACCCGCCCTGGCGTGAGCCAAGCATCCGGCTCCTCCATTCCCTTGGGAGCCGGTTTGGTTTTCCAAATCCCAGTGGTCCCGACTTCCATGACGCAGAGCCTACTTTCTTTCTTGCTCACAGAAGTATCTTACGCTAACGCTCATGTGTTAGGGCCACAGACACAATAGGCGGTGTAGACAGCCGACTACCCACCCTGGCTTTTTAGCTTCCACGACCAAAACGAATCCCATGCGCACGAGAGTGCGTCTCCTGTTGTTGCAACTGACCCCGATTCACAAAATCATGGTGAGGTGTTCCAGGTCTACTCGCCTCAGAGTTTTTTCGGGTTGGTTTTTCTCTGCGTAAAAGGCTTCGAGAAAATAAGTGGGTTTGGAGAAATGATGGCATTTTTCTTTTGAATAGACACCTGCCATAACGGGTGAAATGTCAACAAGTCAATAGAGACCATTTAATTATTTAGTCGCTGGAAAGGTTGGCGAGGCATTTAGATCCAAGCCGGAATGACTGGCTAAAATAATACTGGGAAGCACTGCGCTCAATTTGGAAGTATTGCACGAAGCAGAAATTTATTATGCTAAGCAACAGTCACAACTTAAGAGCCGTGATAAAACACCCCGGCGATTAGGATTTTTCTGAAACTAGTTAATTTTTTGAGACGACTGTTTCATTTTACGGCGCTATTGCGGGGTTTCTGAGCAACTAGAGCCCACCCTTGCCGTGGTGACAGTATGAGAAGAGTGACAAAGGAAGAAATGGGTTTCAGGAGAACGGTGTTCTTTGGAGCCATCAGGAGCAGTGCTTTGTGCAAGAATGTGAGCCGCTGCACGAGGAACGTGAGAGTGACCACCCAAACCAGACGGCGGCGTGGGGTGGGTGGAGAGGATCCTAACCTAGGCGTGGCGAATAACGCGTGGTTCTCGTACGCCACAGAGCTGAGGAAGTCGCTCGGAGCCGTTAGTCCCCCCCAGAGTGTGTTCAGAGAGACGGCGGATGTTGTAAAGATCTCCCCCAAAGTCAATTGTCTCCCAGCAGGCCAACGACGCTCTTGTACCACGGCTACAAAGTACGTGGGGTTTGCAGCCACACTGTAATATTTTTATAGCCCTGCAGTCACCATCTATTCCATATACACAAACATCCGCGTACCCAGAAAATAATTGTGGATAATTCAATGTTCAGATTCGATAATGGATGCTCAAATAAATATGAGAATTCCAAGCAAATTTGTGCAAATGAAAAAAGATTTCCTCTGACATAATGGCATGGTGCAAGGCTGTGTGTAATGAGCTGTAATTTGTCTGGAAGAGCATTTTAAAGGGGTTGATCCATCCACTGGAAGGCCAGCAGCCGCTCCAACTCTTGCAGCAGTGAGCCGGCCTGCCTCGTCTCAGAGGAAATTACTCCACAAGCAGGCCAAATTTCTGACAACTTCCATAAATTATTTCAGATTTTCATATTTCAAATTTCATCTGCATTCATCATGTGAGTTTGACTGGGGAAAAATGTCTAGGAGGGGCTCTGCTAGCATTCAGTGCAGCAGTCCCAGGAGCCTGCCCTGGGACTAGATAATTTAATTTCGTTTTGATTAGATTATTCTTGCTGCAGTCTACTGCCAATCTGAAGTATTGTGCCTTCTTTTCTACTTAACCTTCCTGCCCCACGCCTGCTCCAGCCTGCATGCAGCTCTCTGTATTGCAGAATAGATTTGAACAATCAAAGTTAGGAGTTATTATTTTGCTTCCCATTGTCCATCCTTATAAAAGCACACATCTTTCACGGGGCTCCCTCTTCCCAGAAATCAGATTACTTCTTTTTTTTAGTTTGTAATATTGTTTACCATTTTCAGTGGAAAGTGCCCTGTAATTTAGGTGGAAAAATCTAAAATCATTACTAAATCTCAGGATGATGCAATAGCCCACAGATGAGGATCATCTTTAAGACAACTATAATCATCACTAGGCGATAGACAAGAGACTGAAAACAGGGAAATAATGAATACACCCATCCATTAAACTAAAAATCTATTGTAAACCAAAGTTATTTTTCAACCCTTTACCTAATGGTCAATGAAGAAAACCCTCTGTAATCAGTCTTCAAAGGCAGGACATTAGAAATTCAGGATGCGAGCCCTGGTAAACATGCCAAAGCAGGAGCATGATTAACTCATAAAAAAATACTGGCGCGAGAACAAAATAATCTGGGAAACAGACCCCGTAACATTCTTCAAGATTCTCTTAAATTAAATTTGGATGCACAAAATGACGATTAACGGTAAATACCGACCGGGGGTACCTTGGAACGCATGATCACCATTTCCCCCTCTTTTTCAGAAAATGACTATATTTACGTAGGATTCAATAACCAAGGGACACCAAAAATGCTTGTCGCTTACTAAGTTAGAGGCAGGATTATTAGAAACACAGATAACTAAACAAAGCTAATGTTGCTTTTTAAGTAATATCTATCACTTCCTCTTATTGAGTTATTTCTTTAAACAATATAAGTTTTTCTGATGCTATGTGTCTGAACTGAGGACTTTAGGTTCTTTATTGTTCTCCATTTTGATGAAAAAAATTGAATTGGGGTCTGTTATATTGAATTTTGTTCAGTAAATATACTGAAATCATATTTTTGTTAGAAACTATCAATAAATCCAGTATAAGAAAAGTAATAAGATACAAATATGAACAGGACCTTTGCAAAGGAAATATTACAAAGAGAGTGCGCCCAGAAAATATATTAGGAAGGTGTTTTTTCCCTCGTGCTAGGAGAAAATACAGAAAGAAGGGCATGAAACTGTGTTATTTTTAATACAGATTCCGTGCTTGAAATAAAAACTGTTCTAACGGCTCTATCACATGGTTCAATAAAATGGTTTTTGCAGTATTGCGGCCACAGAAGTACAGTAGGAGCCCAGATCTGTTCTCCTACGTCAAGATAACTTACTAAAAAGATACCGCGCTTGAGAAATAATTATGACTTCCCCAGATTGTGAAAATTCTGAAGTTTTTGCTGTCCACGTCCTAGGTACCCCTGTGGCCTGTAAGTCTCCATTATTTCTTCAGGTCGACTTTAAGGGTGTGCGCGGCAAGATCGTCTATGATCAGAACCCCGTTATTTCCTGTCATAGCATCCTAGGAAGAGAGGTGCACAGTTTAATCAAATCTAGCTTCTTACGGGTAAATCTTTGGAGGCGGTGGGTGGGTTTGTCCCCCCTAGTGTTGGGGGATGTTGGAGGTTGAGAGAAAAGCACTCAACGTGTTGAAGCTTCTCCCCCCGCTGCGCGTGTTTAATGGAATTAATCCCGTGGAGAAGGAAGGCCCCATAAACTTGAGGCAACCTTCCCCTGGGGACAGTCCCCTTTCACTCAGTCTTCCCTTGCTCTCCTGGGAGGCGATACCCCGGGTGTCGGTCCCTTGGGGCATGAAATGTTGCCCTAGTGTCTCCACGTTTCTTTCTTTCTTTTTTCTTTCTTTCTTTCTTTCTTCTTTCTTTCTTTCTTTCTTTCTTTCTTTCTTTCTTTCTTTCTTATTTCTTTCTTTCTTTCTTCTTTCTTTCTTCTTTCTTTCTCTCTTTTTTTTTTAAGTATTGTTATTTTAAAGTAACCTCTATGCCCACTGTGGGGCTTGAACTCACGACCCAGAGACCAAGAGTTGCAGGCTGTCCTGCCGCAGCCCGCCGGGCACCCGGAGTCTCCACTCCTCGGTGCAGCCTGGACCTCAGCAGTTTAGACCCAGGAGACATGAGTGACGCCCACTGGTGGGTCAGCTCCTCGACCCCGGGGTTAGCGGCAGCATGAAGGGGCCTTGGACAGGGAGAAGGTGCAAGGGACGGGCGGCGACCCAGTGTTTGCAGCTTGTCTTGAGGCTCTGAATCTGCTTCTAATAGAATCACGTGTGCGCGTTTTTAAGGTTCTCGTCTCCTGAAGATCCCTGTGCCTTCATGTTGAAGCCGCTGTGCCATTTGGCAATGGGGACTGGCAATTAAGCTTTTTGTACCCAGTATTCAAATTTGAGAATGTCACTTTATTGCTTTGATTTTTAATTATGGACCATGTCAGCAGAAAGCCTTCCGCGGAGTGCAGTGAAAGGGAGAAAAATAAATAAATAAAAGCCCGACCTTCTTTCCTGGAAATGGCAGTCAATGAAGGGAAAAGCGGCGTTCCTAGAAACGTCCCACTTGGACTGCAGCGAAGGCTCCGGTGGGCCCACGGCGGGCTGTAAACCAGGCGGGGCCAGGCGCCGAGCTCCAGCTCCAGCGGACAGGACAGGATTCCGCATCTACGTGGCCTGAGGGCCGGCAGGCGGGTTCTGGTGGGGCTGGGACTGGGTGGGTCCTGGGACAGGGTGAAGCCCCCGGGGCGGCCCGGCCCGACTGCCCGAGCCCTACCCTGACCCTGTCCTGGCACCTCGGGGTGGGACCCGGGGGCTCTGTGACTGTCCCCCCCACACAGAGGAAGCCCCCCGGGCCACCTTCCTCCCCCAGGCAGCCCGCACCGGGTGCTTCGCCCACTTGGCGGGGGGGGCTGGGTTGGGGCCGTCGTGCGGGGCCAGGGCACGGGCCACAGGCCGGCCACCGTGGACGGGGAGCCCAGGCGCAGGTCACAGTCGCAGGCCCGGGGTGCTGCTGGGAGACGAGCCCCCAAGCTGCGTGGCCCCGGGGGTCCCCTCTGCGGGCCAGCGGGGACTTTCCTGCCCTGGTAGAGACCTCTCAGGCCGGGCTGCGCGGCCTCCACGGCGTGGCTGGGCAGATCAGGTCATTCGGGGTGTGCAGGGAGGCAGGGGACACTGCCCGCCGCCCGACACCTTCCGGGCCCTGAGACGGTGACCCAGCCGGGTTTGTCTCGAGCTGCGAGGTGTGGCAGGAGTGACTTGAAAGGAGTAATAGAGTGTAGACGTCTGTGGACTTTGATTCTCTCTTGCAATCCAGCAACGCTATGTGCCTGTGCTCTTGGCCTTGCTTTCGTAGGTAGCGGCGACATCGCCGTGGGTTACAGCCCACGTCCCGGGAACCGACTGTGTCACCAAGAGTGTCGCCTGCTGAGGAGGCGGCAGTGTGAACACAGCCGATCACCGCTAGCCGGAAGGACCTCGAAGGCATCTCCCGCCAATGTGTGACGTGCCAGGACGGTCACCAGGCTGGGCCAGCGCTCACACACACCTGCAAACTAGCCATGTCCCTTGGGGGCCTGCCCTGCTCTTGGCTTCTGGGGCCCGATCCCCCCTGCCCTTGCTCACGTCTGCGCCGCCCCGCCGTCTCCCCAGCCTGCACCTGCCTCCTTCCGTCCTGTTGCCTGCTGCGTACCCCACGGCCGGCTCTGGAGTGTGCATGTTGAGGCCGTCGTGGGGGCTCCTTGCCCAAGTATCTGAAATGTAATAGTTAAGTATTTATTTTAAATTGTATTCAAGACTCAATTTGTAGAAGTTGTGATGCTGGGATATTTTTGGTCAGCGCTAAGCTGACGTCGGAATATGCATTTTCTAAAAATAAGTCAATTTAAATAAGACACTGAGTATGTAAGAGTACGACGATATGACACAATGGGAAGAACTCATGGGGGGCACACCAAGGACTGACGCTGGATAGACCAAATTTTGCTAAAGACACTGAAAATGATTGGGTAAGCTTTATTCCTACCCCAGGTAACAGCACACGGCAAAGTAACAGCGGCCCGAAGTCACAGAAATGGAAACCGTTTTCTGTGGAAATTCCAATGATAATACGGATATGTCTATTTTATTTATTCATCTTTGTTCCAGTGTTGCTGTTGGTTGTGTCTCTTAGCTCTGGCTCGTGGTGTCTTGAACTTGTGTGTTTTGTGATTCTTTTTCTTTTCTCTTTTTTTATTTCCTTTTTTTCTGTGAGCACTTGCTCATGAGGTAAGTCCTTGGAAATTTCTTAGACGTCTAGTTTGAGGGGTGACTTTTTCCTCCCCCCCTTAGGTTCCTTGGGTGAACTCCTCGTTCAGAACTACTTTATTTTTATTTTTATTTTTTTAATAATAAATTTATTTTTTATTGGTGTTCAATTTGCCAACATACAGAATAACACCCAGTGCTCATCCTGTCAAGTGCCCCCCTCAGTGTCCACCACCCAGTCACCCCCACCCCCCTTCCACCTCCCCTTCCACCTCCCCCACCCAGTTCGTTTCCCAGAACTAGTTTAAACTAAATTCGGGTCTTGAAGTGTTTCGCACCTCTGAGTGCTGTGAATCTGAGCTGTGAAGGTCTGTGGGGCCCGCCTGGGGCTCTGAAGCCTCGGGGCGAGCGTTTCTCCCTCACCTCTTCTACTCGGTGCCCAGATTCGCACAAGGCAGTTTTCTCCCTCTCTTCTGGAGGGTCAGTTTATTGCTAGTTCCCTCCGACTGGGGCCCTTCGTCTCTCATGCCCCTTGTCCCGTGAGACCTCACGTTTCCAAGCCTTGAGTCCTGTGGCCTCAGCAAATGCCTCCTGAGGGGGGCGGGGGTGTTCTCTTCAGGACCCTAAGCACTTTTCTGGATTCCTGCTTTATTAGTTAATTTTGGTCTCGGAATGTTCCCTATTTTACTTATTGATACATTTAAATTTTTAGAAAAAGTCATGAAAGAGTATCACAGGTGTCTGGGGGAATGTACGCGGGCACCTGCACCCCGGAAGGCCCGTGTGTGTGCACTGGGGCCAACCCCGCGTGCATGTCCAAGCCCAACAGCTGCATTCCAACATAGGGCCCCAACACCAATACAGATGCAGAGTCGCCGAGGGACGCCCTTGAGGCCGTTCCCTGCAGTCTTACTAGTAAGCGCCTTAAAACTAGGAAGGAGGCGAGTCCTCCTCCGCAGGAGAACGGCCCCATCAACGGGGGCATTAGTCCTCGTGTAGTGTCTACACCTCTATGCAGGGCTTGGGAGTGAATAAACCGGTTACAGGGAACGGCACGAACGTGTCTCAGGAGCGTCACTAGACAACCTGGACTTAGAAGTGATGGCACGGGGCGCCCGGGGCTCAGTCGGGGAAGCGGCTGCTGTGGGCTCAGGTCAGGATCCTGGGGTCCTGGGATCGAGTCCCAGGTCGCGCTCCCTGCTCAGTGAGGAGTCTGCTTCTCCATCTCCCTCTGTCCCTGCCCCTTGCTCATGCTCCCTCTCAAATACACAAATAAAATCTTGAAAAATAGAAAGAGAGAGAGAGAGAGAGAGAGAGAGAGAACATACAGCATGATCCCACGTATACAGAAATTCAAAATCAGCAAATTGATCTATGATGTTGGAGGTCACGGGGGTGATCGAGGATTAGTACCTGGAAGGGAGCGCGAGGGAAGTGTCTGGGACGCTGATAACTTCTTTTCTTTTCTTTCTTTCTTTCTTTCTTTCTTTCTTTCTTTCTTTCTTTCTTTCTCTTTCTTTCTTTCTTTCTTTCTTTCTTTCTTTCTTCTTTCTTTCTTTCTTCTTTCTTTTTCTTCTTTCTTTCTTTCTTTCTTTCTTTCTCTTTCTTTCTTCTTTCTTTCTTTCTTTCTTTCTTTCTTTCTTTCTTTCTTTCTTCTTTCTTTTTCTTCTTTCTTTCTTTCTCTTTCTTTCTTCTTTCTTTCTTTCTTTCTTTCTTTCTTTCTTTCTTTCTTTCTTTCTTCTTTCTTCTTCCGCTTCTTTCTTTTTTCTTTCTTTCTTGCTTCTTTCTTTTCTTTTTTTGCTTTCTTCTTTCTTTTTTCTCTTTCTTTCTTTCCTTCTTTTTGTTTTTTTGATGACGTATTTCTAATTCTGGCTGCCAGTTACACAGATCTGTTCAGTTTGTGACAGTTCATTGATCCGTATACACCTCAGATATCTGCATTTTTCTGAATATATATTAGGCTTTTCTAAATAAGATAAATACTTTATGCATGGTTTTGAATTCTCTCTAGTGGGAGGAGTGGTCGGGGAAGCACTTTGTCACCCTGCAGGTAGTGAGACTGTGTGTTTGGTTTTCCATTGCATCTCCAGCATCTAGCACAACACTAGACCCGTGGTAAGTGTTCAGTAGGTATGTGTACAAGTCATACAACTGAAGCTTATTGGTAATGATTAATTAATTAATTAATTTTAATTTTTTACTTATTTATTTTAGAGACAGTGGGGAGGGGCAGTGGGAGGAGAGGAAGAGCGAGGGAGAGAAGCAGACCCTGTGCCGAGTGGAGAGCCTGATGGGAGGCTCCACTCAGCGCCCCGAGATCAGGACCTGAGCTGAAATCAAGACTTGGCCTCTCAGCAGACTGAGTACCCAGGCGCCCCCGGAGTTGGGTTTTTAAAACACATAATTACCACTTGACCAGGTTTCTTCATTAAAAGAAAAAAGAAGAAGAAGAAGAAGAAGAAGAAGAAGAAGAAGAAGAAGAAGAAGAAGAAAAAGAAGAAGAAGAAGAAAAGAAAAAGAAAGAAAGAAAGAAAGAAAGAAAGAAAGAAAGAAAGAAAGAAAGAACAAGAAGTATCTGATATACGCCTTTGGAAATACAGTGGCTTCTTCGAAAAGCTGTGGGCTGAACAGATTACACTACTTTATTCGGTCTCAGGAAGTTAGGGGTGAGTGAGGAAGGCTCCCATCGGTTCTCAATTTAGAAGGGAACAGAGCGCTCTGATGGGGGTGGAGGAGAGGAATTCTTAAGTAAGTTCTTTTTATTTTGGATGTTTTGCCCTTTGCCATGTCAGTTCCTTGAACAAAGAGTAAAAGTAATTTCCCTAATGGGAAGAAACGGAAAAAGGAGTCTTTAGAAAAGTTCAAATTATATTTAGACATGAAGGACATTGACTTGAGAAAGTTAAACCTTATAACAGAAAATGTTATAGCTCTGCAGGGAGACCTCGGTGAGTGGCCGTGTGACCTTGACCACGCCTCTCATCCTCTCCGTTTCCAGTTTTCTTACTTGTAAAATGAGGAGTGAGCGCCAGGCTTCTTTCAAAACTAAAATTCTATGATTATGCAATTCCATCTTTTTGTAGGAAACATTGGATCAAATTACTTCAAAAATGTGAATTATAAATCATCGAAAAGGAAAGGTGGTTTCTTTGACTTTAAAGTGACAAAATGCAGTATGATTTGGGATAAATTTTACATTGCTTAATAGAGGCCTGTTAAAGGGGCTTGATTAAAAATTAGAGAGGATTTGTGACTAGAATATTAATTCTTTGAAGATTTTATTTATTTGAGAGTGAGAGAGCACACAAGGTGGCGGGGTGGCAAGGGAAAGCGACAGGCAGACGCCCTGCTGAGCAGGGACCCTGACCTGGGGCTCGATCCCAGGACCCTGAGGTCATGACCTGCTTCACCGACAGCCCACCGGGCGCCCCTAGAGTATTAACAGCTTACCTTTTCCTGGGCATTTGGGCTAGGGCCGCAGCGTGGAGGCTGCCGCCCGTGGGCCTGCTTCCTGCTCCCGGGCGCAGCTCCGCTCGCCTTCCAGCCTCCGTGGGTGAGGGCACACCATGGGGCCCGGGGCGGCGGTAGCAGAAGTGACCGTCCCACTTCCCCGCCTGGCCCGTGGCACCTCGGGCCTGGGACCTCAAGGCTTTCGCCCTCCTCTGAAGCGTCGTGACCCTAGAAGCCACGAGTTGATGGTAACAGGCCACAGGGAAGGGATTTGGGCCTGGATCATCCCTCGAGGAGAGTTCGGGACGGTCGGGAGCCCCTGTTTTTTTCTTTCCACCAACAGGAAATAAATCCGTGTCGTGTCTGATGGATGACATAGGTTGAGCTTGCAACTATGAATGCACATTAACTAAACAAACCCTCACAAAATGTGTCTTAAAAAGAGAAACCGCATGAGGCGCCTGGGTGGTTCAGTCAGTGGAGCGTCAGCCTTGGGCTCAGGGCGTGACCCCGGGGTCCTGGGATCGAGTCCCGCAGCAGACGTTCCCCTTTCCCTCTGCTGCTCCCCCTCCTTGGGCTCTCTCAATCTCTGTCTCTCAAATAAATAAATAAAATCTTAAAAAGAAAAGAGAGAGAAACTGCAGATTGAAGAGAATACTAATTCTCAGTTTATAAAAATTCACTGAGCCGCACACTCACAATATCTGATTTTTTTCTGAATGAATATACTTTTTCTAAAAGGGAAAAAAAACAAACGCTTTAAGTGAATTTTCTGGCATTTGCAAGCAAAACTAAAAGAAAATGGCAGAGCTGACACTTCTATTTCTATAAAGAACAAATTTTCTAACAAGAAGATTGTCCTCCCAGCGTTCTCCAGGGACCGGACCACTGGTCATACTACTGACGTTAGAAGGCAGCAGGGTAGGTGGGAAGGCCACGGGCTTTGGATTCCATTAGGTTGTGTTCAAGTCCTGCCTCTACCACCCAGTGCCTCAATTTTCTCATCTCTAAAGTGGAGCTAATAATAAGCACCCTGTTAGGTTGTTAGCAGTAAAACATACAACTGAGAAGCGTGAGGTTGAGGGTAGGTCGCTTAGACTTGGATCCAGGCTCAGTCACCTACTACGGGTTGGGGGGAGATACTTACATTCTCTGCGCTTCAGTTTCTTGTTCTGGAAGATGGGGACGATGGAACATCCTTGGGGAGTTAACCTGAGCACAAAATGAGTTAGTACAAGCAGAGTGCGTATGGCAAGGCCTGCCCAGAGGTGTATATATGGGGCGGGGGGGCTCAGTCGGTGAAGCAGCCGACTCTTGATTTTGGCTCAGGTCATGATTTTGGGGTCCCAGGATAGAACCCCGAGTTGGGCTCTGCCCTGAGTGTGGAGTCTGCTTGAGATTCTCTCTCTCTCTCTCTGTCCCTGCCTCCAGCCATGCTCTCTCTCTCTCTCAAGATGAATAAATAAAATCTTTAAAAAAACCTCGATGTATGTAAATGTTTATTTTATTGCTAGTGTCGCAAAGAGTGAGTAGACCCCGGACGAGAATTTCCCCTCATCGTAGACACTCATTAAAGGCAATAGTGCATTATCCAGAGATGTTTCCTGATACTTGTCTGTACATAACCATGACACTAGTTCAGTTTGACACTTTCCACATGCACAATAACCTGTCATCCAGAAATGTCATTTTAACCCACTTCGGTTTATCCAATATGTGCTGGTCTGATGTGAAATAATTTGATTCTATTATTTAACAGGTTATTGCATTGAGAAAAAATAAAGCATATGGAAAGAAATCTGTCTTCTCCATGATCTTATGCGTCATGTTCCCCTCCTCCTACCTGGTGATACATCAAGCCCTAAACTCTCATGATGAAGGTCAGAGATGTTTGCCCCCGCAGCCAGGAAGGATTTGATGGAATCATCCTTCTACGAGGCTAGACTACCCTTTTTGATTGTGTCCTTGATCAGTAAAACTTTTAAAGCATGCACTCTCAAAATTATGGGTGAACGGCACACGCTTAGTGTTCACCTGAGAGTGTCTGTAATTATATGCTGTGCACTACTCCTCTTATATGGTGTTGAATTACAACACACACACGAAAGTCAACATTTTAGCATGACGAAATAAAGGAGGTTACCTATAAGGCAAGACATGCGTGATGGCTTCATACCATCAGGAACCAATGTCTCAAGTCTCAATATTATAGTTAGGGTGACGTTCAGTGTTAATGAGGGTACATGTCGATCATATTTATTTATTTATTTATTTTGTTGATCATATTTAAAATAGGATAATCTTGGGGCCCCTGGGTAGTGCAGTCAGTGAAGCGTCTGCCTCTGGCTCAGGTCGTGATCTCCCCACCACTCGTATGGTCTAAAATAAATGAATGAAATATTCTTAAAAATCATAAAATGAGGGCAGCCCAGGTGGCTCAGCAGTTTGGCACCTGCCTTCAGCCCAGGGCGTGATCCGGGGTCCTGGGGTTGAGTCCCATGTCGGGCTCCCTGCATGGATGAAGCCTGCTTCTCCCTTTGCCTGTGTCTCTGCCTCTCTCTCTCCCTGTGTCTTTCATGAATAAATAAATAAAATATTTTTAAAAAATCATAAAATGAAATGTGATATTTTTTGAGGCGCCTGGGTGGCTCAGTCAGTTGAGCATCTGACTCTTGATTTTGGATCAGGTCATGATCTTGGGGTCGTGAGACCCAGCCCCGCACTGGGGTGGGGGGTGATGTGTGTGTTGAGGGGTTGGTGCTTGGTGGGGAGTTGGCTTGATATTCTCTCCCTCGCCCATTGCCTCTCCCCCCACTCACATGTGCATGTTCTCGCTCTCTCACTAAATAAATGAATTTTTTAAAAATAGGACATTTCTTGATGACTTTAAAATGGTTTAGCTGAGTTATGTCGGGCCTGAGTAGATCATCTTTTTTCTTTTCTTTTCCTTTTATTTATTTGAAAGGGAGAGAGAGCCAGAGAGATCCGGAGCAGGAAGGGAGGGCAGAGGGAGAAACAAACTCCTGCTAAGCAGGGAGCCTGATGCAGGACTTGATCCCACCACCCTGGGGTCGTGAGGCCCTCATCTGGGTCTCATCTGCACGTGAGGCACACTCTGCCCTGATGCTTTCTCTGCAGCATCCCGGCGAGGAGAGTCATGACTCGATTTCCCCCAGCCGCAGAGTATTCTCCTTCTGGGTGTGGCCCACCTGGAGGAGGCCTCCACCTGCCTGGTGCTGAGGGGAACTTCCAGCCTGTTACGGAGCACTGTGCTGGACTCCATGGCAACCAACGGGTGGAGATGGAGCCCGAGGGTTAAACACTGACCTACAGAAGCTGGTGAGCTGGGCACCAAGAGCCAGCCGTGGGCACCAGCCCCACCTCGACCAAGTCCTGGCGCGGGTGCTCATGATTGTGTGGCCGGATGTCAGGTTGGCTGGCTTTCTTTCTTTTTCTTTTTTTAAAAAATATTTTATTTATTTATTCATGAGACACAAAGAGAGAGGCAGAGACACAGGCAGAGGAAGAAGCAGGCCCCATGCGGGGAGCCCGATGCAGGACTCGATCCCAGGACCCCAGGGTCACGCCCTGGGCCGAAGGCAGATGCTCCATTGCTGAGCAACCCAGGCGCCCCTAAGTTCATCCATCTTAACCTCAATTTCCCCATCCAAACAAAGCAGTACCACCTGGTGGACTAGTTAGGGTACACGACAGGTGCTTGGCGTGTGTGTGTGAGAGAGTGAGCTCAGCCACGGAGGCTGAAAATAGATAATTTTTTTCCTTGCTCATGTTAAATTTCAGGGACCCTGGACCCTGAGCTCATGATCTGTTCCTGGTGTTGCTATTATGTCTGGATCGAACCAGAGGAAGGAGGAAAAGAAAAGGAAAGACATGCTGCTTTTCTTTCAAGAGCAAGACTTGGACGTTGTTTCAATCCTGTTGGCCAAACCTTAGTGGCCCGGGCGGCCCATGGCAGAGAAGCACGGAAAACGTGTGTTGCCGGCGGCGCTGGGCCTTGCTCCCGGTCCCTAACTACTAAGGGAAGTCGGGAAAAATGGCAATTGGGGCACAGCCAGCTGTACCCAGAATACCTGCCTCTCGGGGTAGTTGTAGGGATTAAATACCATCATTTAGCACAGATGGAGCTCCCGGGGAGCAACAGACCCAGAGATCACTGTTATTATTATCAATCTCTGAGTCTTTCATTTTCTCTTTAGCAAAGCGAATATTGATCGATTGTCCTATTCTGTAAACAGCAGTGAGAACTGAGCTGTGTCAAGAGTGTCCTGACTCTCTGGTGGGTAGTGAGTGTGGAATAGCGTGGTAGTGACAGTAAGGGAATGGGCTTTAAAAAGTGTGTATGTGTAGATATGTGTGCATGTATTTATATCTACATTTGCAAGGAGTCATTTGTCTTCCATGTCAGGATTTTCTTCTTTCTTTCTTTCTTTCTTTCTTTCTTTCTTTCTTTCTTTCTTTCTTTCTTTCTTTCTTTCTTTCTTTTTTCTTTCTTTCTTTCTTTCTTTCTTTCTTCTTTCTTCAATTTATTTAATTATTTATTTCAGAGACAGAGCGAGCAGAGCAGAGGGAGCAGAAGCAGACTCCGTGCTGATGCGGGACTCAATCCCAAGACCCTGAGATCCTGACCTTCCTGAGCCAAAATCCAGAGTTGGACACTGAACCAGCCAGGGGCCCCTCATGTTGGGATTTTCCAGGGACTAGTATCACAGCTAGGAAAACAAGGCAAAAAGAGAGGTCCTTGTATTTTTACCAAGGATATTAAAAATAAGATACCAGGAAATAGGCTGATGATGGGGAGAGCTTGAGGCCTGGGGACGGGGGCACTAGGGCAAAATGAAAGAGACCCGGATTGTGGATCCAAGCAGATGCCCTGCACTCGTGGGCTCGTGCTGTACTCACTCCCAAGCTCGTGTCTTATGGGGATACTTCTCGCTCCTCACCCCAATGTCTGTGGGTTGGCAATAGCTGTGCTTGGTTCTGCAAGGCTCTTCTCAGTTGCGCTCCCAGTTTTTCATCGTGACGCTTCTGTCTAGGGCGCATTATTGGGGCAGATGGTGGGAGCCTCAGAAGTCACACTGCATTGTGCAACTGCTCCCGAGTTTCTGTGTTTTCTCCCAGCTTTGCCGAGACAGAATCAGCACACAGCATCGTATAAGTTGAAGGTATAAATGTCTTGACTTGATGTGTGTATCTGTTGCAAAATGATGATCACCGTAGCGTTAGCCGGCGCCTCCAGCCCGTCACTTGCTACCATCTCTCTGTGTGGTGAGGACATTTAGGATCTGCTCTTCTAGCAGCCTTCAGGTAGACAATACAGCATCATTAGCCGCACTGCCCGCTGTATGTTAGATGCCCGAATTTGTTAATCTTATTACTGGAAGTTTGACTTTTTAAGATTCCACATATAAGCCACGTCGAACACTGTCTTCTGTTCCTGGTCTGACTTATCTCACTTAGCATAATGCCCTCGGGTTTCATCTAAGTTGTTGCAAATGGCAGGACTTCCTTCTTTCTCAAGACTGAATAACATTCCATCGAGGATGTATGTCCACACACACACACACACACACACACACATTTCTTTATCCATTCATCCACTGATGGGCTCTTCCGGGGTTTCCATATCTGGGCCGTGGTGAGTGAGGCCACAGTAAACATGACAGCACACACATCTCTATGCGGTTGCAGCCCCCATTTGGAGATGGCGCGTCCACATGCTTCGTTGCCTGAAGCGAGTCATGGGTCCGAGCCTGGAGTTAACAGCGTAGAGGAGTATTTTCCGTCTTCCAAGAAAGCACTGTGAGGGTAGGAAGGGAACAAACAACCATGAACGAGTAACGTGGTCGACGACAGCTGAGTTCGCTTCTTACCTGGCTGACGTGATCGGGGCCTCACTCACCGCCTCCCTGCCTGGACTTGTCACATGAGGCGACCCCGCAAGCAGTTTCCCCATGGCTTGCCACAGGTGGGTTAGTCGGACGGCATGATACTGTGTTTCTGGGACCACCGATGGGTCAGTGTGGCCTGGAGCTTCGCGATCCCTCGCCAGTGGCTTCTCGCCTAGGCCACTGGCTGCGTGCTGGCCACACACGTGGTGTCTTCCACGCATCGTGATGCAAAACACGTCAGGCAGCACTCACGGCCAAGAAAAGCACCTGCATGGTGTCTGGCTCTCAAGTAAGTTTTAATCCAGAGGCAGCGTCGCCCCCGATGGATGGAGAGTGGCGCGGGTGGTCCCTGGGTTCACGGCCATGGAGGCCTCAGTGGGAATAGCTGGCAGGACACAGCTTCCCCCTTGGCAGCGTCAAAACACTCAACTGGCTGCTTCGCCGGTTTCCTCTCCGTGAGCCTGTAGGGGTCATCCCCCCCCACCCTGCCCAGTGATCCGAGAGCTCTTGGGAAAGGGGCTGTGCAGACAGTCAGACAGTGTCCAGGCCCATGCTCGGTGCCGCCAGAGTCAACGCTGAGCGCAAAAGTACGTCTTGTTGTAGGGCCGATCGCGCTGTTTCTGTAGCCATTCTGCCCCTTAGCACACGTCTGCCCTGCAAGAGGTTCCTGGACTTGTGTTCGCCTGTGCGTTGCTGGGAGGACACAGGGCCCTTGCGGGCCCGGCTCGTGGTGCAGGCGGGCGGGGTGTGCGGCTGCAGCTCCCCGTGGCCCCAGGGCCCTGACCTTGGCCGGAGTCCATCCTGGCTGCTCAAGAATCATCTTTTCTTACTGCAGCAGACATGAGCATTCTCAGTGTAGACCCAAAGCCCAGGGCAACAGCCTAAGTCATGCAAAGGCTGCTGGTCCCCCGCCCCCAGCCCCCAAATGTCCTGGGTCCTTAGGCTCCTTTTTCCTATGATCTCACTCTTATGTTTCTCTGCCACCCAGCCTTGGCTTGGTCAGGGCCCCGTGTCCTAAGGCCGACATAGCAGTTGTGAACACGGAGAAGTGAAGCTCTTTTGTTTTTTAATTAATTTTTTTAAAAATTTATTTATTTACTTATTCATGATAGACATAGAGAGAGAGAGAGGCAGAGACACAGGAGGAGGGAGAAGCAGGCTCCATGCAGGGAGCCCGATATGGGACTCGATCCTGGGACTCCAGGATCATGCCCTAGGCCAAAGGCAGGCGCTAAACCACTGAGCCACCCAGGGATCCCAGAAGTGAAGCTCTTAAACTACGAGAGTTGAATCCAATTTTTGCGTCATTTCGAAAACACAGCTTTAAGGTATAAAGTGATTTCCATAGCACGGCCAACCGTGGGTTTGTGCGACGTGGATTTAACCTCCTTTTATTCTTGGCTTCAACAGACATGTCCTGAAAGCCTTTTACGTGCGAGACACTGGAGACACAAGGACACATCAGGCGTCATCTCTGGCCCCAAGGAGCTTACGTAGTGCGAGGAGCCTGCTAGCCCAGGTCAACAGGACTCTGGGTTTTTCAGGGCCGACGGCTACTCTAACGGCTCGTACTGAAGAGAGAAAACCTGCACAAAAGCTCTCTGGCCATTAAACAGTGCTTTACACGCACACACCAAAGCATTGGCAAAGGCCTCTCCGCAAGCCCGGGACATACGATGAGCATCTCCCTGTGACGGGGACGGGGACTTGGACATCCTCACGACGGCAGACCGGGCCGCGCCGGGCAGGAACTGGGTCAGGCTTCGGGAATGGCAACTGCTGGGAGCCTCTGTGCGCCGTGGGCCCTGCGCAAGGGCTGCTGCGGCCTCCGCAGACCGTAGAGGGATGCTCCAGGCCAGCAATGCAGTGGAATGTGCTGTCGAGTGAGGAAAATGCAGCACAGTAGACGGTGTGATTCCAGGTGTGTGTGTGCAAGTGTTCACATGCATAGAGAAAAGCGGGAAAACAGTACTGTGGCTACGTTAAGGGCGGTTGTTTCTGCCTTTTTTTAAATTTAAGATATTTATTTACTTATTCATGAGACACAGGGAGAGAGGCAGAGATGCAGGGAGAGGGAAAAGCAGGCTCCAGACGTGGGACTCGATCCTGGGGCCCCGGGGTCACGCCCTGGGCTGAAGGCAGACGCTCAACCATAGAGCCCCCCAGGCGTCCCGAAAGTGCCAGCTTGAGTCTTGAGATTACAAGTGATTTATAATTTGGAAAATGCTTTTCAGCACTTTTTGAATTTCCCACAAGGGACAGGTGCTGCTAGCATAATCAGAGGTGCTGGGGACGGGTGCGGGTTTGGGATTTTTGTTGGTTTTGTTTTTAAAGAAATGAAAAAGAGTCTAGATCAGGTCATGTTAGTTCCAGGCCTTGGGTGGGCGGGGGCACAGAGGGGTGTGTGTGAATAATTCCAAGTAAAAGTATTTACATTATGAGGCGGAATTAAAAACAGAAGTTTGGTAGCTGATGGGATTTCTGCTAATGTAGACTTTTCCATCGAGGCTTGTTGAAGAGGCAGCCTCAATTCTTTTTATTTTTGTAAGCACTGAAATGAAAGGAAATCCAGCGCGCTCGCAGGGAGGGGATGAGCTCAGCTCTCCCAGACAAAACATCCTGCCTTTGGTGATTTTTCATTGCAAATCTGGAGAGAGGCCGCTGGGAGAAATGTTTGCTGGGCCGGTGTCGGAGTGAGCTCGTCTTCCCTCGCACCATTGAATTTGTGGAGTTAAGGAAGCTGGTCCTTGATCTCAGATTTCTAAATAAACTTGATTGTTTTATTTTAAATATTGCTTTTTTAAGAAAACATCATATATTTTAAACGTACTTGGAAGAAACAGAAAATTACGGCAAGAGCAGCAGTCTTACATATTGCCTTATTTTCTTCAGATGCCCCCCCATGTAGAAGTACTGGACACAACTGAAGCCATCTGTGAACCCCCACCCCAGTTCTACTTCCGCACCTTCCTCCCTAGTGGTAACCGCCCTAGTGATTTCAGTGGTTGTCATTCCCACGCATGGTTAGCAATTTTTGTATGCATTTTGCATCCCTAAACATCCAGACTTTTTCTTTTTGTTTTTTAAAATATTTTATTTATTTGTTCATGAGAGACACAGAGAGAGGCAGAGACACAGGCAGAGGGAGAAGCAGGCTCCATGCAGGGAGGCCAATGTGGGACTCGATCCCAGGACCCTCGGGTCACACCCTGGATGGACGCTGAGCCCCCCGGGCATCCCCATCCAAACTTTTTCTTAAGATTTTTTTTCTCAACTTTCTGGGAAGTACTTTTTCTAAATTCCTGCAATTTGCTTTTTTTTCATTGTTGTTTCTGAGATGTATCCCTGTTGGCAGACGCCACCGTAATTTATTCCTTTTGGCTGCTGCATAGTATTCCACCCAGAGTGGAAATATGCCAGGATGGGTTCATCAATTCTTCCACTGAAGGACCCTTAGATGAGCTGCAATTCTGTTTTTGCTTTCGCTACCTCCAACAATGCTGCAATGTGTGAGCTGGTATCCTTGTCTGGAGTGTAAAACCCACGTGTAGGATGGCTGGGTCGTAGGCTCAGTGCATCTTTGGCCGACCTACCTGTAGCCGATGGCTCTTCCCGGTGTTTGCCGCAATATTCAGTCCCACCCTGACGGTGTGACGGTTCTTGCAGAGCTCTGGGATGGCCCATCTTTCTTTACATTTTTGCCAACATGAAGGGCGTGACGTGGTTTCTGCTTGTTGTCTAATCTGATGTCCCTGAGTGATACTCAGACCGACCACCTTTCTCTATGTTGATTGGCTTTTGAGATTTCTTTTCCTGTTCGTGCCCTTTTTATAATCTTTGATTACTCTCTGAATGGGGGTGGTTAGACGTTTTCTTCTTGGTTTATTCTCATTCTTAATTTTAAATAAGTAAGAAGAAGAAATCCATCCATCCACTTAAAATACTTTTTGAGTGAAACTCGGGTGCTAGATGCTATGAACGGAGCATGAAAAATGCATCGTGTCTTATATGCCAAGATTTGATTCATACTCTTTTTGGTGATCGGAAGAGAAAGCTTCTTTAACCTTACATAAGTGTTGCATTGGGGTGAACATTTACTTCATTTACGTTTTTGTCCTTAAGGTTTATATTAGACGATTCCTAATAATAATACAAAATTATGTGGTTACAATTATGGCTGTGTTGCCCCTTAATTGTCAAGATGAAGCACATATTCTAGAGTCTCAAATCAGAAAATAAGGGAAGATGGCCCTGCTCCCCAAGGTTATCTTGCACTCATTATGCAGCAGCACATGTGGGATGGTCAGGGGTACATGGGGAATGACTAATGCATTAATAAGGCTTGCGTGTACCTCCCACCCCCCTATAATTGCATTCCTTTCATTAGCTTTTACCCAGCTGGTCTGAGTTGCACAAACAAAATATTGTATAAGATCAGCCCATTGATGGTAAATTCGGAACAATTTTTGTAAAACTCTTGCCAAGTTACATACTGACCCCAGGGTCTTTAAACCAGCCAAAAAAATGTTAAGCAAAAACTGAATTAAATCTATTATCACAAATTTGTGCCCCATAATCTGATGAGACTTCCAGATGTCCAGCCCGAGACCATCTGCTGAATGTCTGTGGGCACACATTCTTGAAACATGTGCATGGATAAGAGTAACAGATCGAGGGCTTGGAGCTCTAAAACTCCAAGCAGTTCCTGCTTAGGAGAGAAGCTCACAAAGAAAAACAAGTAAGGGAGGTTTTTTTTTTTTTTTTTAACCATTATTTGCTTTCTGTTGAATCGATCAGTTGCTTTAGTCTTGGAGTCAAATGGCTTTTTCAACACATAATAAGACAGGCTTATTTCTCTCGAAGATAATGGACTCTGTGATTTCAAATATTTTAAAAGATAACAATAAAACCCTTGGGAGTTAGCCGCTAACGTAGACTTGGTAACTATTCCGATAGCATGGTTTGTGCATCTTGGCGTCTCTGTCTTATTTCAGGATTCTGGGAAAACAGACTCTCGGAAGGAGTTATCTGTACAGGAGGCTTGTTGGGGGGGTTGCTCTTGGGAAAACCAGTAGCGAGAAGGTGAAGGAAGCAGGACTGGGTGGGGGGCGGAGGCTGGGCTGAGGGGCGGTGGCGACAGAGGCCACAGCCACTACTACGGGGAGCTGTACGGCTTGGGTGATGTGACAAGTAATTATATATATATATATATTTTAATATTTTATTTATTTATTTGAGAGAGAGAGAGAAAGAGAGAGAGAGAGAGAGAGGCAGAAACACAGGCAGAGGGAGAAGCAGGCTCCATGCAGGGAGCCTGACGTGGGACTTGATCCCGGGACCCCGGGGTCACACCCTGGGCCAAAGGCAGGCAGTCAACTGTTGAGCCA
This sequence comes from Canis lupus baileyi, assembly GCF_048164855.1. NCBI lineage: Eukaryota > Metazoa > Chordata > Mammalia > Carnivora > Canidae > Canis > Canis lupus. The sequence goes on along the minus strand of NC_132851.1, from coordinate 40,932,069 downwards.
CCCAGGGACCCCCAAAAAGTAATTTTATATTGACTTGGTTAGGCTGTGGTACCCAGTTTTGGGCGTTGGGCCAAACACCAGGCTGAAAGTTGCAGTGAAGGCATTTTTTACATGGAACATTTATTTTTTATTAATTTTTTATTTTTTTTACATAAAGAATCATACATGAATTTTTTATAAATTTATTTTTTATTGGTATTTGCCAACATATAGAATAACACCCAGTGCTCATCCCATCAAGTGCCTCCCTCAGTGCCCGTCACCCAATCACCCCCACCCCCGCCCACCTCCCCTTCCACCACCCCTAGTTCGTTTCCCAGAGTTAGGAGTCTCTCATGATGGAACGACATTTAAATCAGCATCCTTCCAGCATAGCAGATTGCCATCCAAATAACGTGAAGGGCCTCATACTGTCAGTTGAAGACTTAGGAGGAAGCCTGAAGAATAAGAGGTTTCCTGAAGAATAAGTCTTTCTTATGACTGCAGTACAAAAACCTTGCCCAGGTTTTCAGCCTGTTGGAAATCTGGCCTCTGTGATATCAACTCTCACCCGAATAGATTTCGGGCTGGACAGCCCCATAGTCCTGTGAGTCAAGTCCTTTACATCTCTTGGCTGTTTGTCCAGGACCCTGGGGGCCCACGTCATGACTCTTTCATCGGGGCGTGCCATACACGGCACACTGAGTCTGTTCCCATCATAAGTTTCAAGAACTGTGAAGGGTCTGAAGCTTTAACCTCCTGGCAAGCCAACAAGTCAACCTGCCACACCTTCGTGGGTGCTGGAAGAAGACATGAGGCTCTTGGGTCAGAGATGAAGAGCACTTTGTTCCCCGCAGCTATAGCAGTAGCCCGACTATCAGCATTTTTGAACTGATTTCCTGGACCCCAATTCCCATAAGGTGATGCAGAGAGTATCACATCACACCTGTATCCACAGCGGTTGTTCCAGAAGAGGGACCCCTGCATTTAGGGAACCCAAACATTTTATAATGGGCAGTGAGCATGCCTGCACTTTCCTCTAGAAGGAAGTACTATCTTTACCTTTATCTTTATGCAAAAAAAAAACATGGAAAATTGTCTCTCGACACAGATATCTCCAGCATATGGCCTGCCAGGTTATTTGGTCCAAATGACAGAGTGGTACAGGGGCCTGGGCCTCCTTCAGAGCCCTGTCCGGGCCCTACCAAAGCTGGTAGGCTTCCACGTCACCTGGTCAACTAATCGGGGGTAGCACTCAAACATGGAGAATATACTTCTTCTAGAACTCCAAAAAGCATGAGGTTTTCTTTCCAGAGGTGGAGGTGAAAGAGGCATACTTTGGAGAATATCTACCAATACGTCCTGCATTACTGGACTCTTATAAAATTTTTTGATGTGTTAGGTTTCTGAATCTTCCCAGGGTTTATCTTTGTCTCTCAGGACTACATGGATCTTATGAAAGCCTCCACCACACTTGCTACTTCCTGCTTGTCCAGTCTGATGAGCTGGATATCATGCTGCTGACACAGTGGGCCAGTCTGATGCTTTGTGGTATTTCAAGATGGTCCAGATCCCTTTGGAAGATATTATAACACAGGGCAGAAGAGTTAATATAGCTGGGGACGAGTCTCTAAAAATATACTCTTATCCATCTTTTGTGGATGCAAATAGGTTTTGATCCCCCTTCCTAGTATGGATGGAAAGAATGCATTCACAAAGCTGCTCCAGCAATGATACCACATTTGGCACAACAGCTGTAATCGAGGCTACCACGTTTTTTTTTTTTTAAGATTTTATTTACTTATTCATGAGAGACACAGAGAAAGAGGCAGAGACACAGGCAGAGGGGGAAGCAGGGTCCATGCGGGGAGCCTGATGCGGGACTCGATCCCAGGACCCCGGGGTCATGTCCTGAGCCAAAGGCTGACGCTCAACCCCTGAGCCACCCAGATGCCCCTATTAACCATTTTCCTACCTCTCTGAGGCTAGGCCCGCTTTATTGCCAGTCTAACTTTGCTGCTCATTACGATAATTGCACTCATTTTGCTTCTGATTTTTAAGTGCCTCTACCTAGCTTCTATTATTTTAGGACTCTCTTACTCTCAATGCTACGGATGACTCAGTTCTATAACAACACGGTCTACCTGCAGTCATCATCTGTCTCTCCGAGATTGGCAAACTACTGCCCACATGTCAAACCCAGCCCATTGCCTGTTTTATAAATAAAGTTTTATTGGAACATACAGCCATATTCATTCACTTACATATTGTCTATGGTCACTTTTGTGCAGCAACAGCAGAATCGAGCAGTTGTGGCAGAGGCTATAGGGTTTGCAAAGCAGAACATATTTATTCTCAGGCCGTTTATAAAAAAAAAGTTTGCTGATCTCTGCTGTAGAGGACAGTCATCTCAATAATGTTGGGCCCTCGTTTGCTGCTGCATTGGTGATTGCTTTAATAAAGGGGTTTCCTCTGGGCCTCCCCATGGAACACAGTCAGTTGGTAAGTTTTTCTATCTTAGGTGGTATTTCCTCTTTTCTAAGTCTTTGATTCACCTCACCCCACCTTCTCTCTTCGAGTATCCCTTTGGGGTCCCCTACTGGTAGAGCCTAATAGGAACAGCTGTCATTTGTTGTCACTAGGAAGCAGAAATGTATTTTGCAGCAATCCAAATTAGAGTTTAGAAAGTGAGAACAATAGATTAATAAAGAGCCCAACAGCCATGTAGGTGGGGAGAACAGTTTAGAAAGCTGATTGCAGTAACCTAAGAAAGGTGATGATGGTAGAGACGGAGACAAGGAGTGGATTCAAGGTATGTTTGAAATTTATGTTAGCAAGGCTCCATGCAGAGAGTAAGAGGAAGGGAGAAAACAGGGGACTGACTGACTGGATGATGGTGGCATCTACTGGTGTCAGGAACACGGAAAGAAGGACAACTTTGTGGGTGAACAGTCTTGTGGTAGGATTTGAGCCGCCCTTGAAGGATGGGCAGGGAGCGATTGAGGAGGGCAATCCAGGATGGTGGCAAAGTCAACAAAAGAACAAGTTAAAAACAAACAAACAGACACCCCGTAATTGTGTCCAGGGGACACTGGGTCTGCCTGTTTGCCCGGAATAAGGATGGGAACAGAAAAGGAGACGGACAGGGGGATGTAACCCAAGCTACTGCAGCCTGTGCAGCTGCAGAGCCGTTAGCATGGTGGGTCCTCTGGACTTGCATCAACCATTAAACATTTAGCTTTTGTTTTTCCTTCTTTCTTTTTTCTTTTTCTCTCTCTCTTTCTTTTTTAAATATTTTATTTATTTATTCCTGAGAGATGCAGAGAGAGGGGCAGAGACACAGGCAGAGGAAGAAGTAGGCTCCTAGAGGGGAGCCTAATGCAGGACTCGATCCCAGGACCTGGGGATCACCACCTGAGCCAAAGGCAGATGCTTAACCAGGGAGCTACCCAGGTGCCCCTTGTTTTTCTTTTTAAAATGTTTTGTTGAGATATTGTTCAGATATATAAAATCCAGCCATTTAAAGTATACAGTTCAATGGTTTTTGCACATTCACACAGTTGTCCATCCATGACTACCATCTAATTTTAGAATATATTCCTGACCTCCAGGAGGAACTCCATTCCCATTAGCAGTCTATCCCCATCCCTTTCTTTCACCCCCAGGTGGACTTTATGTCCCTGTAGATTTGCTTATTCTGGACAATTCATATACGTGGAATCATACAATATGTGTTTTGTGTCTGCCTTCTCCCACATAGTATGTTTTCATGTAGCTTTGAGACTCATGTGTATGCTCTAAGAATGTATGGCTGAAACCAGAGGGAGAATAAAGTTTGAGTAATTTCATCCAAAAAGTATATCTTGAGTTTTTCTAATGTTTATTCCTTTGAATCATCTACCACAAATGAAAACATGATAGAAAGAAAAGTATTTTAGGAGCATTAAGAAAATGTTAACGAAATGGTAAGAGGAGAGGAAAGGACTTTAATTCTTAAGTTTTACTTCATCCCATATTTCGATTAAGATGTTGTGTTTTGTGGGGGCGCCTGGTGGCTCAGTCAGTTGAGTGTCTGACTCTTAATTCTGGCTCAGGTCATGACCTCAGGGTCTTGAGATCAAGCTCCACGTAGGCTCTATGCTGGGTGTGAATCCTGTTTAAGGTTCTGACTCTCCCCCGCTTACATGCATTCTCTCTTTCTCTCTTAAAAAAGATGTGTTTTGTGAAAATCTAAGAATTTGTTCTCTAACTTCGTTAGTTTGTTCAGTATTTATTTGGCAACTTCTGATGAGTAGATTAAAAGTCAGACCTCCTCCGTTTGATCCTGGCTCCATCATATATTTGCTGTCCACATATATTGATCCTGGGCAGGTCACTCAACCCTTCTGTGTCTTAAAATCTTATCTGTAACATGAAGATAATAGGAGGGCTTTTGTAAGAATTGTATGTATGTTGTAGAAATTAAATGAATTAATATAGGTAAAGTATTTAGAACAGTACCTGGCACCTAGCAACGTTATGTTATTATTCAATGCCTTTGACATTTATGCTTAAAGAAACCCTTTGCCTCTTCCTCTTCGACCCCCTGACAGGTATGTGGAGGAAATGAATAATTAGGCCAGATGGAGGAATCAAAAAAAATTTTTACAACCCTCTATTGCAGAGTATATGCTAACGTAGCGGGTATTATCATTGCCTAACCCAATACCCACTTGCCTTCTCTTCCTTGGTACCAGAGCTTGAATTCCAGGCTTGGACAAAAGACTACATTTCCGAATCTCCCTGGTGGGCGGGTAGGTGCGGCTTTAGGGCTACATTCTAGACGGTGAGATAAGTGGGATCGTTGTGGGAGCTTCTAAGCTGCTGAACAGCAGCTGCCTCCGCTTGGAGGGCTCCCTCTCTATCCTCCTGCCTTCCTGTCTTCGAACCTTCAATTCCGTCTAGAAGGTCGACGCCAGACCGTGTGAATAGCTGCAGGGGCAGGAGCCGGTGTCTCTGAAGACAGCATCGAACTGCATCGCTATCAATCTCATACTGTTTGACTCCGGAATTCCTTAACATGAGTGTGAAGGCAACTTTTTCTTGGGTAAAAGCCACCGTGATTTTGCTTGTTCGACATCTGGTGTAAGCAGCCAACCTATCCTGACTCCCAAGTGCTGGTTTCTGTTCTCATTAATTAATCGATTATTTATTCATGCAAATGTTTATTGAGTCCCTGCTCTGTGGTAGGAGCTGAAGAGTTAAAGCAACCTCTTGAGATATTTCCTTCTTCGGGTCACTGGTCTCATGGGGATGAGTTGTGGCTCCTACACATCCAAATGGAATATTATACAGAATGGTTATGTCTGTGTTATAGCATCTTCCTGCTTTTAAAAATGGAGCTGCCTAACAATCCGAAAATTACAAGTTCAGAGAAAAGAATGATGACGCACCGGGAGGACCGTTGGTGGTATAAGTGTGGGATGCGGAGAGTTCTAGAAATTTGTCTTGATTTTCTTCCCTGCCTTTCTGCCTTTTGTTGAAGATTACAGAATCTTTCACTCTCACCAGCCGAAAATGAGCTGTTCTTGGTCTCTACAACGATCAAAGTTCCCCCCAAACCTTCTATCTTTAAGACGCAAGGGAAGCAGGAGTAAAAGTATACAAGGCGCTCGTGATGGCAATAACCACACGCTCTGCATCTTCAAAATAAAAATCACCAGACCATCCGGCACGCACACAGGTACCTCTGGACCCGTCAGGCTGCTGTCCGGAGACATACTTCGGTTAGGTCTATCTGTGCAAAAGGAGAGTGAATGCTGAAGTTATAAAGGTTCAGGAACTCATTTAATAAGTATTTATTAAGCATCCACGACAGACTTGGCACCAGGGACGAGAGGAGGAAGCAATCAGAATGGTCCCTGTCCTCTTGTTGCTTAGATTTTTCCGCAGGCCCCTTCCTTTCCCTGGCGATAATCACTCACACCCCCGCCCCATCTTTACTTCAAACCTGTGCGTGAATCATGTGGAATCAGACCCTTAACATGAAGGTGTAAGTAAAACTGCCTTAGTTCAACCTTTGACGCGGTGTGGACTCACTCTTAAAAATATAACAGGTGAAGGGGCACCTGGCTGGCTCGGTGGGTGGAGCATGTGACTCTCGACTGGGGGCCGTGAGGTCAAGCCCCACATTGGGGGTAGAGATTACTTAAAAAAATGACAGATTTCTTTTTCCAAAGAATGCCCCCACCTTCCGGTACATAAGCCACGTTGTAGGTAAGTCCTGGGGCAGCAGGACAGACAAGAAACTCTCCAACCGCCCTTGGAGAGTTCCACACAATAAACATGTATTTACCTCCCCAGGAAACCACTCTTCCCATGCAAATTAAATCCAGTGCATCTCTGGGGCAAATAAATACTCAATATCCTTTTTCTCCCCCTTACCTTTAGAGCATCCTCACCTATTCAATATACATCATATTTGCAAAGCAGGTTTTGTTGTTGTTGTTGTTGTTGGTTATTTTGTTTTTCAATATCTGGCGAATAATTGAGATAAAATGTGGGTCACTGAATAAAAGAGACTTGTATTTTTCCTTCAACAGGCAGCCCTTTGATCTATTTAAATTCATCAATAATAGATTAAGCACATTACCATTTTATCTATTTTCCACAACCTCAAATCAGTTTGAAACTTAAAAAAAAAAAAACAAAAAACAAAAAAACAAAACCCCAAACCCTCTCTAACTACATTTGTATGTTTGTATATCTTTCAAATAGTATGGATTTGACAGGTTGGCATTTGCTTAGAATTCTGATCTGGGGCGGGGGTGCGGGGGTGGGTGGGTTGTGTGTAATTGATGTGATAAAAACAAAGAGAAGGGGCCAAATTAAAAGGGCTGGTTTCTCTTTTAAGGAAAAAAGACTGGACGTAATATCAACAGTTGTATTTTTCAGTTCACTTTGTTTCTCGTTCTCCCTCCCTGACACCAATCTAATTTCCTTTTGCATTAAATAATTCAGCTCCTTTCCCTTTGTAACGGGTTGTACTGGGGGAGGTGGAGACAAACTGCTTAGACCTTGAAAACCACCCGGGCTCCTCGGGTAGATGGCATCTGCGAGGACTCAGAACTCCCTCTACGTTCTATAGGGAAAAAACAGAGCCAGGTGCATTTCTTCCCAAATCAAATTAGCTGCAAGATGCCACATCCAATTGTGGCAAATTGATGTGAGAGTTTGTGATGTCTGCAGCCGCTCTTCCAGCAAAGGTCACCGCGAAAAGGCACAGACATCGGGCGGGGGGTGCAAAGCAACTTGTGCTCAAGCCGCTCTGACAATAGCAGGGAAGATGTAAAATGCAATCAGCTTTTTGAAAATTGCAGGAGAATCCAGTCCTAAGTATGTATTCTAATTGGATTTACTGTGCCATCATTTACCTCTTTAAGGATGTTAACATAACATTATGTTTAATTGAAAAAATGGGTAGTTAACTATTCAGAAGAGACTCTCCAGCCCCCCATGTAAGCCACAGTCTAATCAGGCACAAAATATAGGATGCCCTAATCACCTCACCAGTTTTCACATTTCTTAAATAAAATTTACTTATTTACCACCGAAAATTAACTAAAAATGTTGACATGTGACAAATGACGCCCATCTTGATAGTTGTTTTTAAAGATCGCCCCTGACATTAACAAGTCTACATCGTGCTTTATGACATTTAATTAGTCATATTTTATTTAATTAGCATGGTGAGACATCGAAAGCAATTCAAACGTTTTCTGAAATGCCCGAACGGGAAGACCGCTGTTCCATACGTTGCGAGATGCTGGGCAAGGACCTGCTCCTTGCTGACCCTGCCGCCCGCCCTCTGGCTGGGGAATGGGACCACCGTCAGATTGCCGCAGACGACTTCAGGACCCTCATCAAAACCTGGCTGCCGCATGCACACGCTTTCCCAGGCCAGGTCAACCCAGGGCAAGGCTCAGCTTGAAGGTAAGAATAGAGTCACCTGCCGCACCTGGTGGGCTCCTACTAGAACTGAGTTCATTAAACAGGGATTGGATAAATAGGCGTGTTATCTGGGCAGAGCCCGTGTCATGCAACTGCAACCCCTTCCTCCTGCAGTTTTCTTCTCAATTCCCCACATACTTTCTTTTCACAGCTACTGATGATTCTCAGAGCACCAGCACCCTGCAGGTGCTGGGGAGACTGGACATGTGTTGAGCACTTGCTGTGTGCCAGGCATCATGCTAAGCGAGCTCACGCACCCCGTCCTTCCTGGCCTCCTATGGGGTAAGGAGCCATTACCACGCCCGTTAGTCAGGTGGTGGCATCAAGGCTCAGGGACGCTGCCTGGCAGCTGGCAAATCAGTGACCAAGTGAGGGTCACACCTAGACCTTCTCAGAGTGGGTCAGGCCCCCCTGCAAAATACCTCCCTGTCCCCCTGGAGGCAGATGTGGGCTCAGAGGCAGCGCCCCGGCCATGTTCACAGCCAGGCTGCTCTAATCCAAAGTCGAAGGGTGAGCACTCAACTTGTCCACATCTCAGCCCAACTCCTTGGTGGTTAATCATGGCTGGTCCTCCTCCTTTAAAAAAAAAAATTCATGACCCTAGACCATTCGAAACACTACAGAATATCCGCAATAAAAAGTAGCCCCCAAAACGCACGAGGGAATTTTTCTCTCTGCCCCTAGAGTGTAAATTCTGCTCCCCTCACCCTGCAGCCTGGTCGGGAGGCCGGGACGCCTATCCCGCCCCGGTTTGCCTTCTGATAAGACCGCACACGTGGACGGTGCCTCCGGACCTCGGGAATTCCTTCTTTGTGGACCGACGTGAGTTCAGCTTTCTAAGCTCCAGTGAGGAAAAGAACCACCTTTGTTTCCTGCAGGCGAGAACACAAGGCGTCTGAATTAAGGGGGGGTGATGAGAGGAATGGGCAACCTGGGCCTCCAGGCCTCCCCCGGCCACACAGCCCTCAGGGGGATCTGTGGGAAATGCCTCCTCATGTCCGTCTCGGACTCAGTGGCTCACGCTGGAAAGTGAGACGAACATCACCGTATGGTGCTCAGCGCAAATGTCCCAGCAGACACCCCGGTCTGTGGGCGCCCCCCGTTCCCCAGCCGCCCCCTCCCCCAGACGGGGAATGCACATGCAGGTTTTATGCTAAAATAGCAGAGCTCTAAGTGCATTAAGAAAATCATTTCAATATAGCGCTCACTAATGCAGACGACTTTTAAAATGGAACAAGGCAGCTACAGTGGCAGAGGCGCCACAGATTGAATAAGTATCACTTAGCCAATTACCAATTACCCATGCTAATGAGGGATGAGGCAGGGCCCTGATAAATTAAAACCCCAAATAAACCGAATGTTGGTTTAAGCAGGGACTGTTCCCCCTTTTGCAAGAGCGTCTAAGGACCTGCTATAAAAAGACGGATCTGAATTTCACTTCTCGCCCTGCCTCCACCTGCCCGCCCTGCGAGCGCTCTGGCGGCGGGAGGGCGGTCAAAGGGCAGACAGCTGGAGGCAGCTCGGCCGGAGCAGGGGGACCCGGAGTGGAGACTCTGCCCCTGGATAATTGAGAGTTGATTGGGGACACAATGGCCCCCTATTGTCCGCCTCTCATTTTGGAAGAGGGGCCGAAGCCAGCCCGACACAGCAGTCCTTTCCTGGCCCTCCTGTCCTGGGCCGTGTCTGGCACATTCCTCGCTCCGCTCCTCTCCCCCCGGAGTCAGAGACTGAGCTGGAGAACTGCCCCCCGGGGTGGTGGTGGCCGTGGAGCCTCGCCTGGGTCGGAGGCTGCAGGGAGCCGAGGAGGGCTGCAGAGACAGGCTCTCGGGGGCGTGATGCCAGGAGCCTCAGCCGCGGCAGGCACCTCGCGGGCCTGTCCTGCCCCTGGCTTCCGTCACCTGGTTCCCCCCTTCTTCCGACACGACAGCTCTGAGCTCCTCCATCTGGAGTCCTTCCCCCCTCCATCGATGCTTTGCCACCTTGTCACCCCCGTCCTTCGCCTTATCTCCACTTTGTTGGCCGCCGTCACGCCTCTTGACCTCACGGTCGCCTTGCAGGTGGCGGCGGGGATACCTGGTTTTCCGTGCTCAGTGAGGCACCGTGGTGAGGGCTGATGCTGGCTAGGAGGCAACCACACGGTCGTACCATTTGCTAAAATGTCTGAGCCCCTCAGCCTGGCCTTCTCGGCCCATCACCTCCCCATGTTCTGGCAACTAAAGGGTTAAAGTTGAGCCCTGCCGGGGCTGTAGCTGCATCCATTCTCTCTGCCCCTTTGGAAAGACGCCTGCTTCCTCGAGCTCCAGGAACCCACAAGGCTAAGTGCTTATAACCAGGAGTAGAGGAATAAGCACAAAAGGTTAATATTTGGTTGGTTGCAGACTAGCAGTTGCTTTCAGGTACGATGAGCAGGGCTCTGACTTGTCGACGGCTGCAAGTGCTAGGATGTTGTATAATTTAAGATTTCCACTTATCTTAGAATTCCATAAATGGGTCGCAGGTCTGTGCCCCTGTACGGACTCCTTGCACCACCTGGAATGCCCATCCCAACCAAGCACACCTGGCAAGCTGCCACCAGTCTTCCAAGACTCTGCTCGGGTGGCCCTTCTTGCAGGCAGGCTCCGAGACCCGGGGCCCCGGAAGGAGTCCCATGTCCCCCGGTGCTCCCACGGAGGTCTGAACCTCTCTCTGAGCACACGCTGCCTGATGTTGGAGCTCTTTGCTCGCCCATCACTCTCCTCCACTAAAGCCGGTGTTTCTCAACCTTGGCAGCACATTACAAGCACCTGGGGACTTTTAAGACACACCAGTAATTAGTTCTCCGAGATTTTCATTTAATGGGGAAGGGGTGAGACATGAGCGTGGCGAGACTGAATATGATCCTCAGGTGATCCTAACAGGGAGCTGAGGCTGAGCGCCACTGCACTCGATGGTGAGCCCCTTGAGGGTGGCTCTTGGGTGTCACTCGTCTTCACAGCTTCTGCACTAGCACAGGGCATGACAAACAGTAGGCGGTCATCACATGAATGTGTACCTGCATTAGTCGACCTGGTGCTGGGTGATCTCTAACGGCCCGGTGGCAGAGGCCGCCAGCTGTCCACCCACATTTATTTCCCCTTTAATGGGAGAAGTGGTAGACTCTTTAGCTGCAGGTGCAGGGTTGCTTATGAGAAAAGCCACATTTCCCAGCTTCCCTTGTAGCTAGGAGAGGACGAGAAAGTAATTGTGGGGGGTGCCTCGGGGGCTCAGGGCGTGACCCCGGGGGCCTGGGATCAAGTCCTGCATCAGGCCCCTGCAGGGAACCTGCGTCTCCCTCTGCCTGTGTCTCTGCCTCTCTCTCTTGTTTCTCATGAATAAATTGGAAAAAAAAAGTAATTGTGGTCAAGGGGATGTGAGCAAAAATAGTTGTGCAATTTCTGGATTATGCCATTGAAAGTGTAGTCATAGCGCTTCTGTGGCCTATCTTCTCCTTCCCTGCTGCCTGGAATGCTGTCCTGGCGGTGGGGTCACCTTGGACCCATGAATGAGAGTGACAGGCCAGAGGGGGCCTGATTCATAACCGTGGAGCTGTCATGCTGCCCTAGACAGAGACACAGACCGAGATCACTAGTATTCGTGGTCTCTGTTCCATCACCCAGCTGTTAGTGCCTAACTAACTTGGAATACATTTGTTTTTTACCACCCCAAAGTCCGCCACTTGAGCTCGATAACACTACCAGGACTTGTGCTGACTCCGTCCTCTTGTTCCACAGCAACATTACTTGGGTGTCTGATGACTCCTCACTGCTCTTAGGCTGAAGGACAAAATCATGACACGGACCACAAAGCACGGCCTTCTTAGGCCGCGGCTGCCTCTCCAGACTCATCCTCCCCTCTGCTCCCCTGAGTCTCTGCGTCCCCATCTCGTTGGCTTTCTCTTGGTTCCTCAAATGAGCTGAGCCCTCTTCCACTGCAGGGGCAGCTGTCTGGACCGATGTTGCTCCCCGTTTTCACCTGGTTAGACTCAGCCTGCTGTCTTTCATCCTCAGCCCAACTGTCACTTCTTCAGGTCCCGCATGGCCTTTCCGGGTACACCCCCCCCCCCATATTAACACATCCAGAGATTCTGTGAACTCACCAGAGTGGTGATTTTGCATTTACGGGGATGGTGATCAGATTAGCAACTGCCTACATCACTACACTCTTAGCTCTACAGGAAAAGGCCTGTGGTTGTAGGCTCACCATCGACTCCCGGTGCCTAGCATAGAGTGAAGCATACAGCAGGTGCTCAGTAAATATTTGTTGACTAAACAGATGGATATATGAGTAAACCCAAGAGTATGATCCTTCCCTTCCATTGCAGAACCAGGCAGAGGCAGGAAAGATGGAAAACATAAGGTTAAAGCATTAAAAGAAGAGGGACTTTATTTCTTTGTTTCTCGACACGCCTGCCAGAGAGCAGCAGCCAACCATGATCTGGCTATAGGAAAGTTAGCCAAGTGTGATCTCACTAGCCTCAATCCCAAATTAGGTTGTTCTTGGCACTGTAGCCGCTGGATCGGAGATGCGTGGACCGGCCCGGCTCGGGCTAGCAGCCTGCCCTCCTTGGGCTATGATGAGCGACGAAGCATTAGTACTTTCTCTTCTCTCTCCTGCTGGCACACCCATCTGCCCAGGACCCCCTGGCCAGAGCTCCCCTTGGAGAGTGCTGAGCCCCTCTCCCACGTGGCTCCTCCGGCCTGCCATCGCTCCTCCTGTCCCCTTTCAAAGTATCCAAGTCCAGCCCTCCCTTCAAGGCCTGAGCTTGCTCTATCCTCAGGAGGATTGGATGAGCTACAGAACTTGTGAGCCCGGTCCCCTACCCCGAGCTTCAGCAGTTTTGTCAGAAGCATTCCACGGGCCTTATTATAAGTTGCCTAGCAACGTTATTTTTACGTAACTACACTCTCTCCCCAGATTATACATTCATTAAGGATTCCACTGTGAATCCTCTACTCTTAGCGCCCGACACAGGGGTTAGCACCTAGCAAGCATCTAGTGAAGCACGAAGTGCTTGTTTCAGAGGAGATGGATGATGATAACGACCCAGGGGTCCGTATATATTCCTCCCAAAGGCGGTGGGCACCTTGCTAACCTGTGGTCCTGGGCCCTGGAATCAGGGCACCTGGGTCTTCCGAAAACATTTCACTCCAGGATGGAAAGTTAAGTCGCTTCCAGCCCGACACAGCACGAGGGCTCCAACTGATCCACGGCTGCGTGAAATAGCTGGAGCTGAATCTTGAAATTGTCCGGAGCCATGGAAACTCAGTTTCATTTCACTCACAGTGAATTCAGTCTCCTTCAACTTTGTAGCGGAAGAAAAACCCAAAGCAGTTAGGTTCAAAAAAGCGTTAATCTTGGCACCAGGTCCCTGTCCTATTGTATTCACCGGGTGCCTCAAAGCCCCCATCTGACTACCTGGTAAACACCAAGTTTCGTTTCAGAACATGTATTGGTTTGTCTGTTTGCTTTTGCCTGTCCTTCCCTCCCTCCCTCCCTCCCTCCCTCCCTCCCTCCCTCCCTCCCTCCCCCCTCCTTCTTCCTTCCTTCCTTCCTTCCTTCCTTCCTTCCTTCCTTCCTTCCTTCCTTCCTCCCTCACCTCCCTCCTTCCTCACCTCCCTCCCTCCTTCCACCAGCACACATACCCTGGGAGTTGCCCATACTCTAGGCACCGTGCCAGGCGTGTGGTATACACTCAGGTGGTAGTAACAGCAGCCACCAAAGTGACGGCTCCCGTTTTGCGGGTGTTGACCACGCAGTAGAGGTGCACATCGCCACATTGCACCCTCCCAACACGTGAGGACCAGAACCATGGTCTGCCTCACCCGGCTTCTTCACTCAGCTTTTTGGTCCAGCTGTGGCCACGACAACCCGTTTCCTCCAGGTGCGGCCTGGGGGCACCTTGTTTCAGCTGTGTGGCTTCTATCAGGGTTTCTGCTCTGGGGCGTCACTGCTTCCAGATCCCACAGGGCCAAAGCCGGCTAGGTGATGATCCCTCACAGGACAATGCTGAGGTCATTCTAGACACTTCTCAGAGGGTCCTCAGCAGGATGGAGCCCCAGCTACACATGGAGACCAGCTCTATACAGTTTGCTCCTGTGGACTTCCCTCCTTCCCTGTGTTACTCTCCCCAGGCCCCCTCTTGCTCCTTGGGATCTCTTCCCCCCAAAACTCTACTTGCATGAGTCCCTGTCTGGGGCTTACTTTCCAGGACAGAACTCCAGTAGAAACAATTATTAATGGTTGAGAAATGTCACGGTGGCCCCAAAGGTGTTAAGTCCTACTCTGCTACCTGTAAATATTACCTCATTTGGAAACAGGGTCCTTGCAGTTGTGATTAAGTTAGAGATATTTGGGGCGCCTGGGGGCTCAGGGGTTGAGCATCTGCCTTGGGCCCAAGGCGTGACCCCGGGGTCCCGGGATCGAGTCCCACATCGGGCTCCCTGCATGAAGCCTGCTTCTCCCTCTGCCTGTGTCTCTGCCTCTCTCTCTCTGTGTCTCATGAATAAACATTTTTTTAAAGTTCGATTTATTTATTTATTGAAGGGATTTTATTTATTTATTTGACAGAGAGCGATGGAGAGAGCACAAGCGGGAGGAGTGGGAGGCAGAGGGAGAAGGATGCTCCCTGCTGAGCAGAGAACCTTAGCAGCGGGGCTCGACCCCAGGACCTGGGATCATGACCTGAGCCAAAGGCAGACGCTTCACCAACGGAGCCCCCCAGCGCCCCAAGTTAGAGACATTTAGATGGAAGATTATCCTGGACTCTCCAGTGGTCCCAGGCCCTCATATTTATCCTCAGATATGGCCCACACGGTGAGGCCCCGTGACACTCAGAGCAGGGGGGGTGGGTGGCTAGGAGGAACTGACCCCCCGAGCCCCCAGAGGGGGTGGCCCTGTGGAGCGCCGGTGCCTGGCCGGGGAGCTGCGGGGAGTGAGTGTTAGGTTGAGTCCCCTGCCTGGGACAGCTTGCGGCAGGAGCTGCAGGACACCGATGCGAGGACGCCGAGGCGGGCGGACTGCCAATGGCTCAGCAACTGGCAGAGCAGGATTCAAACTCAGGTCTGCCTGACTCTGGTGCACCAGGTCGTAACATCTCACTTTGTCTTCTCTCCACACAGAGGGCAGGGCTCCCTCAGTTCCGGAAAAGTCTCCAGGTCCCCACTGAAGTAAGACGGTGTGTCTCCGAAGCCTCCAAGAGGGAATGCTTCTGTGGACTCAAGAGGTCCTCAAAGGCATGGCTCCCATCAAAGCACGAGCCCACGGATGGGCCTGACAACCACTCGGGGCACGGGGCTCCCCTCCGCGAGGGCAGTGGGGAACAACAGGATGCGGGAATGGACGCAGAGCCTGCAAGGAGTTCTGCGGGGTTTGTTCAATGGTGGATCTTAACTCCTTAACAGCGACTTTTCTAATTTGATCATTAATTCATAATTAGGCCATAAAAAATCCTAGCTGTTCCCACTCCGCTCCTCCGACACTCCCAGTGCTGCGCCCTCCTTCGCCCAACAGTTTAGCTCTGAAGAAATTCCTGGGGTGAGATGCGAGAGCACCCTTCTGGGTCCTTCCCAGGCGCCGGGTGGGCATTCTGCTGCCCTGTTGTCCCAGAACATTGATCAGATACCGTCTGCCAAACACCAGGGAAATTTCTGGGGCTACAGCGATGACAAGCCCAGGGAGCTCACAGTCCAGGTGGCAGGACACATGGATGCACACCAGTCACAAAGTCACAGGTGACCTAGGAGGCCCTGGCTTAGGATGGCACAGCCTGGGGGAGCCGTTCGGAACAGAGGACGCTGCTGGGCATGAACGTGAAAGGCTGGCGTTCCCCGGGTGAAAATGAGGAGAGGAGGCGGGGTGTGCAAGGAAGGCAGAGGGGACGTGTCCACGGGTGCTGCTGAACAGAACCCCAGGCCGGGTGGCTTCAACAGCAGCCACTCACTTCTCGTGGTTCCGGAAGCTGGGAAGTCCACAAGTAAGGGGCCCAAAGATCTGATGTCTGGTGGGAACGCTCTTTCTGTTGGCGCATGACCACCTGCTTGCCGTATCCTCACCTGGTGGAAAGAGAGCTCTCTGGTCCCCTCCTCTTCTTATTACTAATCCCATCATGGGGGCGCCACCCTCAGGACCTCATCTGACTCCAAGTATCTCCCAAAGGCCCCACGTCTGAGCATTGACACGTTGGGATTAGGAGCTCAACGTATGAGCTTGAGGAGGACATGGCCTTCAGTGTGTAGCACACGTGCAGGAGCAAGGGTGTGAGAGCAGAACTGAGCGAGCAGGAGCCAGTGCTGTGGGAGCTCGGGCCACAAGGGGTGAGCGTGGAGTCACTGAGGGGTTAAGTCGGGAGTGATGAGATCAGATTTACCTTTTAAAGACTTTATTTACTTGACACAAACACAGAGAGAGAGAGAGAGAGAGAGAGAGAGAGAGAGAGAGAGGGAGCACAGGTTGGAAGAGCAGCAGGCAGAAAAAGAGGAAGAAGCAGGCCCCACTGAGCAGAGAGCCCAACGAAGGGCTTGATCCCCGGACCCAGGGATCAGGACCTGAGCCGAAGGCAGACACCTGACACACTGAGCCACCCGGGCGCCCAGGTTAACCTTATAAATTGTCACCGTGGCCTAAGGGTCCAGAACGTGTTGGACGGAGGCCCAACTGGAGATGGAGAGGCCAGCTGGGGAGCTGTGGCAGTGATCCAGGTAGAGTTGATGAAACGAGGACGGAGATAGGGGACGGATGCAAGGGTAACTTGGGGTACAGAGTCAGCAGGAGTCGGCCTCACATGAGCACTGGAAGCTGAGGCCGGAGCGAGGCTGGCTTCTGCATCTCCAGCTCGGGCCAGCTGGGGCACGAGCGAGAGATGCTGGGGGGAATAATGAGCTGAGTTGGGGATATTTGGAATCGGAGTATATCCTCACCGTCCAGAACAGAGGTGTCATTCGAAGACCAGTTCTAGGGCCTCCTCCCTCCCAGTTGTACTCTCTTCTCAGTGGTGTCATCATTCGTGAACAGCAGCTACCGTCTCACTGCTGATAACCCGCATCTTTAAATTCGGCCTGGATTTCTCTTCTGAGTCCCAACATCCTGGCTTCAGCCACCCACTGGGTGTTCCCTTTTGGAGGCCCCATCGCAGAGGTTAAGTGGCTGCATCCATACCCAGGGCGAGCTACCAGAAGCTGTGCAGTCCAACGCAGGGGCTGCTGGGCCTGTTGGGCACCACGGCTAGGGGGACCACTGAGTCCTGGAAATGTGGCCAGTCTGTCACGAAAATGAGACGAGGCACAGATCAGGACATGTTCGCTAAAGACCTTTCTGGATAAAGCACTGTTCTCTAAGGTGTGCAAAGAACTCTTAAGATTCAACAATAAGAAGATATACAACCCAATTAAAAAAAATGGGGCCCCTCGGTGGCTCAGCGGTTGAGCCTCTGCCTTCAGCTCAGGGCATGACCTCAGGGCCCGGGATCGAGTCCCACGTCGGGCTCCCTGCATGGACCTGCTCCTCCCTCTGCCTGTGTCTCTGCCTCTCTCTCTCTGTCTGTGTCTCTCATGAATAAATAAATAAAATCTTTTAAAGAAATGAGCAAAAGACATGAACAGGCACTTCACCAAAAGGTATATAGACAATATGCACAGGGAAAGTTGTTCAACATCGTATCGTCAGGAGATTGGAAATTGAAACAACTATGAGATATCATTGCACACCTACTAAAATGGCTAAAATTCAAAACCTGGACAACACCAAGTGCTGATGGGGATGTGGGACAACAAGAGCTCTTATTCACTACCGGCAGTCATGAAAAATGATGCAGCCACTTGGGAAGACAGTTCAGCGATTCAAGTAGTTCCTTATGAAATGATCTGGCAGTTGTGCTCTGTATTTACCCAGATGAGTGAGAAACTCATGTCCACACAAAAACCCCTACACGTATGTTTTATTCATAAATACTAAAGCTGCATTCATAAATATTTTATTCATAAATACTACTTTGCTTTGTTCAGCTTCATTCATGAATACTAAAACTTGGGAGCCACCAAGATGTCCTTCAGTAGATGAGTGAATGGGTAAACCGTGGTACAGTGAAGAATGGAATATTAATTAATATTAATATCTGGGGTATTTAAGTAAAAAAATGTGTTATTGAAATGTATTTAGGTGTTTTTTTTTTTTTTTTTTTTTTTTTACTTTAAGAGATGCAGCTACTAGAAGATTCTAAGTATATGTGGCTGATGTTCTATTTCTCTTGCACAGAGACTGTGCTAGAAATCAGGGCTTCCAGCTCCTCATCCAGGAGGCTCCATCCTTCGGCCAACAGGCCCGAAGGGTCTGCTGTCTAAGGAGTGAGTGGACGGGTCTATGCCCTCAGGGGGCTCCGTCTTTCTGACCTCCTGCCCAGATCCGTTTAAGTGAATACAGCTTCCGGGTAAAAGAAGACGTGCTCTGATTTCCAGGTGGAGGAGATGTTAGGGATCCCCGTGGGTGGGACATCACGTGATCGCTCAGGTCATCGTGACCAACTAGGCGGCCTTGAAATGGCAGTGAGGTCACACGGGAGGGTAGAGAGGAGAGCGGGGTGGTGTAGACACGCTGCAGTCCGAAGCAGAGCAGCTCAAGCCGGGAGCCCCGGACGTGGACGCGCCCACAGGAGCCAAGCTGAGAGAGCTGCGTCTTGGCTCGGGGGCAGCAAGGGCGGGTGGGCTTAGGGAGCTTCCCTCCGGCGGGCAGGGCCCCGACCAGGCCTCGCCTCCGCGGTGGGGGAGTTGGCCCGGGCCCCCTGGGGGCTGCACGGGCTCCATCCGTCTCTCCTTCCAGGTGCAATCCCGACTCCAGGGAGATCTTTTCTTTTCTTTTCTTTTCTTTTCTTTTCTTTTCTTTTCTTTTCTTTTCTTTTCTTTTCTTTTCTTTTCTTTTCTTTTCTTTTCTTTTCTTCTCTTTTCTTTTCTTCTTTTCTTTTTTCTTTTCTTTTCTTTTCTTTTCTTTTTTTCTTTCTTTTCTCTTCTTTTCTTTTCTCTTCTTTTCTTTTTTTCTTTTCTTTTCTTCTTTTTTGGCAAGTTTCTCCCACATGGGGCGCAGTCTGCAAAAATGATTAGTTTAAAAAGTACATTGTACTATTTAGAAACCAATTTTGGTAAAATCGTCCAGACTCCTCTGGAGGGTCCTGTAAAACTGGGATGGTCCGAAGAATTAATTATGAGAGAACATCTTGTCCTTCAGAAACAACAGCAGCAAAAAGAGAACAAAAGGGGAAAAAATACCCGTTTTGTTGCAGCAGGAAGGGCTCTGTTGTTTGCGCCCCGAATGCCCCAGTTCGGGCTGGCGCTGCGGCAGGCAGTGGGCGGCGGGGACCCGCAGCTGGCGGAGGCCGCAGCCCTGAGTCCCGCCCTGAGCGAGCCGCACCCCGGCCTGGGCCTCACTGCGTTGTAAGCCCGGCCATGTGCCCGCCTGGCGGCCCCCGGGGAAGGTTCAAGTAGGCACCCGGCTGGCCCCTGGGTCCTGGGATCGAGTCTCGCCTCGGTTCCCCGTAGGGTGCCTGCTTCTCCCTCGGCCTGGGACTCTGCCTCTCTCTCTCGTGAATAAGTAAATAAAATCTTAATTAAAAAAAAAAGATCCAATTAAATAACGTAGAAGGCTGACACTCCAAGTGCCGAGTCAGGAAGCGGGTACACTCCTGAGGACTGCCAGCTACTCCGGAGGGGGGGGTAACACCTAAGCGAGCCTAACTGTGAGGGGTTTTCCAACAACTCTGTCCCCTTCTTGCGCACTCACACGCTCACACGCGCACTCAGACGTCGGTGCCAGCGCCAGAGCCCCGACCGGGGCTGGGCAGCCAGACACTGGCCGCTTCGGTCCCCGCCTCTGCCTCCCCACACTCGGCTCCGAGGACCTTCTGTTCTGGCCACGGCGGGGCGCCAGGCCAGGGGCCCTGAGCAGCGGGCCCTGGACGGTGATGGGGGCTGTTTCTGAAAGGCGGATCCCCGGAGGCCTCCTGGGGAAGGGCATCGGGGCAGAGGGGTCCCAGGAGCGCCAGGGAAGGATGAGGCGGCCCGCGGGCCCCGGGGCGGAGAGCTCGGGCACAGACACCAGCATGTGGCCCCGCGACGCCGTTTTCCACTGGGGCCAGGTTCCTCGACGTGAAGATAGCCTCTGCGGGCAGGATGTCCCTCCCCTGGGCCCCGCGTGCTCACGGGCCGGCAGCAGGAGCAGAGGCCTGGGGGAGGGCTGCTGAGGGGAGCAGAGAGTCTGTGGGGCCCCCGAGACCGTGAGGGGTCAGGCCTTTACCCAGCCTGCAGCGGGGCTGCACCTGCCGAAGCCCCCGGCCCCCACGTGGACCAACCGCAGCCCCACGCTGAACGACCTGACGTGTGTCTGAACCTGCCCGTGGCTCCCGGGAGGCACAGCCCCGCCGCCGGGGTCGCGGGTCCCCATATGGGTGCAGCGAGCACCTGCAGCCTCTACTTCACAGGGTTTGTCGTGGGCGGTTACGTCCCACATGTAACTCAAATTTGAGTGGGAGGTTAGGTTAGCTGCTTATCCGGAGCAGCCACGGACGGGGGCTTCCCTGCAGGAGCCTCTGTAACCCTCCTCACAGTCTGGGGTCAGAGCTCTCAGGGGAGACTGGCCTTCCGGAGGTTGCATGGCCGGCCCAGGGTCACACAGGGGTGACAGCAGGGCCGGGATTCCAGCCCAGGTTGGACACCGAACACCTTCACGGATACAAGGGCCTGAGGACAGACATGGATGCCCCTGCTGTGAGCCCGGTCCCTGCATTGTGTGTGTGATGCTCAGGACACCGGTGCCACGTGCCCTCTTGGTGCTACCCACGGTTTCACGCGCGGCTTTACCACCGCGAGCAGCACATCCTCCCCCCAGGGAGCTCCCGTGCTGCTGCGAGGAGCAGACCAGACAGCAACCGGGTGAAACGTCTGGAACGGTAGATGGGGTTAGGAGGAGGAGGGTAGAGAGTGGAAGCTTGGGGGCTCCTTGTTTTTTTAATATTTACTATTTATTTATTTATTCATTCATTCATTCATTCCTGAGAGACACAGAGAGAGAGGCAGAGACCGAGGCAGAGGGAGAAGCAGGCTCCCTGCGGGGACCCCAATGCGGGACTCGATCCGGGGACCCCGGGGTCATGGCCTGAGCTGAAGGCAGATGCTCCACCGCTGAGCCCCCGGGGGGCCCAAGAGTGGCAGTTCCAACCTGAGTGCTCAGGGCTGATTTCCGTGCACTGGTGCCACGTTGGTAAAACCCAAGTAGAGAGAGATGAGGAGCCATCAGGGTGCGTGGGGGGACCTGCATTTCGGGCAGAGGAACTGCAAGCGCCGAGGCCCTAGGGACGTAGCAGACACGGCGAGGAGGCTGGAACAGCTGGGGTGGCAGGAAAAGGGCCGGGGAGTGGGACGTGAGGTCAGAGGGGGCCAGGGCCCCGGAGCGTGCAGGAATCGAAGGCCCACTGGAGGAGTCTGGTGCTTGTGAGTGACGTGGGGGGGGGAGAATTGGCGCAAACCATCATCCTGCTTCCGTCTTTGAGGACAGATCTTAGGGGAGCGGGCTGGCTTTCCGATATGTGCCTCGAGGGCTCCTCTCCCCAAAGAGCAGACGCTACCTGCCCCCCTGGAGCAGGAACGCACCGAGTGACGCCCGGCGCACAGGGAAAGTGGTGGAAGGGGTGGGCGCGACTCGGGGGCTACCGGGGCTGGTACAGCTCGTCCTTGCCTCCTGCCACCTGCTCTGGGGAGGCCAGGCGCATGTCCCGAGGGCGCTCGAGCTGCCCACGCGGCGCAGGAGCCCGAGACGACCTGGGTGTGTCAACGAGACCCCCGGCCGAGCCGTTAGATGCCATCCTGAGGCTGGCCCCGTGAGGCGGCCTGAGCCGGGCACCCCGGAGCCACTCCCGCCCTCCCACCCCACGCAGATCGCGAGATAACAAATGCTCATTGTAGGCGGCTGAGTTTTGGGGTCATTTCCATGCAGTGGGAGGTACAAACACGGGAAACAAAGGCAGAAGCCATGAGACCCGTTAAGAGGCAATTCCAGCCCATCCGCGTGAGAAGGGGACTTGCAAGTGGTGAAAACCCGTCACATTTGTGGTCAGACGGGACACGGGGAGGGTGACAAAGAGGACTCGGGCATTTAGCCTGAATAGTGTGGCAGGATAGACTCCCACGCGAGCTCTGGAGATCGTGGAACACACCCAGCGGCTCCTCCCCTGGACTGTCCTCTGGGCCCCTCCGCCGCCTGGGTGAAGCCAGCTGTCCCTCCGCATCAGTGGTGACCCCGGCCGTTACCTCTTGTCCCCGTGCTCCGTGCTCACGCCTTCGCCGTTGGCGTCCCCTGTGGCTTGGTTGGGGACTTTGTTCTCTTTTCGCCGGACCGTCTCTCACTAGGAATTTTCATCCTCTGTGAGGACTTTATACCATCCTCTGAGCGACGATTGTCAGCCGTGTCCTTCCATTGAGCCCCAGACCAGGAGTCCCACTGCTTATGCGGCCTCTTCACGTCCACATCTAATGGGCTCTACGCTTGAACATGACCTTACAAAACTGCTCTCGGTTTCCTGTCACCAGGCCCACTCTGACTCCACCGTCTCCATCCCGGTAGGCGGAACCTCTGTCGCCGCAGTTCCAGCTGAAGGCACAGTGGTCCTTGCTGATCTCCGTCTTCCCCTTGTTCCCACCTCAGCCCACTGGGAGGTCCGAATGACCCTATATCCAAAACCTATTTCAGACATGCATCCTTCCTTCTACGGCTGCAGATCACGCCCTCCTCGAAGCTGCCGTCCCCTCCCTTAGGCTCGCCCTCCCACCCTCCGGCGGGGCCAGTGCCACGTTCCAGGAACACAAAGCAGATCGGGGAGCTCCTGTTCCTAAAACCCTTCAGAGGCTTTCCCGTGCACTCAAGGTCCAACCCGGCTTGTCGTGGCTAACAGGTTCCTACAGGAAGTTGGCCGCGTCCATCCGTGACTCCATCCAAGGCTCCTCCGCTCCTTTACTTGTCTCCAGGCCCTCTGACCTCCTCCTCTCTGTTTCTCAATGATGCAAAATTCATTCCTGGATTAGGACATTTGCATCCGTTGTTCCCTCTGCCTGGAATACTCTTTTTAAGGCATCTGCATGGCTGTAATCTTCTTGTCATTTTGGTCTCAAACCAATGTCATTTCCTCGGAGAGCCCTTCCCTGAGCTCTAAGTCTCGGCCGTCGCCTTCCAGTCACGAGTCGCGTCATCCTTTTTGGTTCCCTTAATAGATCTCCCCTATCTGAAAGGATCTCGTCCGTTTATTTGTTTACCTACGTGGCTTCAGTCTTCTCTTCCCTGGGTGCGCTGGCCCTGACCGTAACCCCAGCCCAGCTCCTTGTTCATCGCCACACGGGTCCCCGGGCCCGGTCACGTGCCTGGCGCTCTGCGGGTACTTGACAGGTAACTGCCGAATGTGTGCACGAATGAGTGAGTACAGGGGCGACAGGGAAGAAGCCCCACCTCTGCTATCTCCAGCTGAACCTGAGGTGGAGCAGGAAGATAGGGAGCCCCTCAGCCTCACCGCGCCCTCTCCCGTCTCACGGCCTCTGCATTTTTTTTCTTTCTTTTCTCTCTTTCTTTCTCTTTTTCTTTCTTTCTTCTTTCTCTTTCTTTCTTTCTTTCTTTCTTTCTTTCTTTTTTTTAAAATATTTTTTATTATTTATTCATGATAGTCATAGAGAGAGGAGAGAGAGGCAGAGACACAGGCAGAGGGAGAAGCGGGCTCCATACCGGGAGCCCGACGCGGGACACGATCCTGGGACTCCGGGATCACGCCCTGGGCCAAAGGCAGGTGCTAAACCGCTGAGCCACCCAGGGATCCCCTCTTTCTTTCTTTCTTTCTTTCTTTCTTTCTTTCTTTCTTTCTTCTTTCTTTCTTTCTTTCTTTCTTTTCTTTCTTTCTTCTTTCTCCCTTTCCTTCTCCTCTCCTTCTCCCTCTTCTCCTTCTCCTCCTCCTCCTCCTTCTTCTTCTCCTCCTCCTCATCCTTCTTCTTCTTCTTCTTCTCCTTCTTCTCTTCCTCCTCCTCCTCCTCA